>NW_012112697.1:5436997-5442395 GCF_000951035.1 Colobus angolensis palliatus
CGCCGCGTTGTCTGTGTGTCCTTGTCTGAGCGCGTCCTGCCTGGGTCTGCTGGGCGCCCGTGTCTCCGGGTGCCCGTCTGGGGTTGTGGGTGCTCATGTGTCGGGGTGTCCGTGCGGTGCCCGCGGTGGCCCCGTGGGGTCCTGACCCGAGCTTGTGCACACGCAGGTTCCCTGCGCCCCAGACCGCCAAACCATGAATGGGGTCTGGATCCAGGACCGGCTCTAGGGCCCTTTAACGAGTCTGGGGTCTTGCCGACCTCCGCCCCCTTCCACCACCATGTTCCCCAAAGGCCCCGGAGCCCAGACAATGCTGTCACCGCCAAAGCAGGAAAAAATAATAAAGCGGAGAACCGTTAACTCCTTCCCCGCCGACCTGGGCCTCTGCGCCCGACCCTGAGACTGCCTCCCCCAGCCCCGCCCCACCCCCACAGCCCCAGGAAGCTCCAGGACTCCAAGGTCTCCGGGCTGAATGTCCCTGCATCCCAAGGATAGGCCTTGATCATCACCTTGGGAGGAGGCGGGATGAAGGTTGGGGTTGGTGGAGCAACCCCAAGGGAGCGCTTTTCCTACTCCGTTACCACCTTGGACTCTCAGCTCCGAGCTCCCCCTCTCTCCCAGGATTGCCTAAGGTCAGGCTGGAGCTGGCCACCCATTCATTCCTCACCCCACCAGGTGGGGAAACTGAGGCCTGGGAATGGCTCAAGGTCATTAAGGAGACTGTTGGACCCTTCCCCTGACCTCAGCCCCCATTTTTTCTCCTGGGAAAATTAGTGGGTTCCTCTCCGCAAAGGAGGCCACGGTTTGGCAGGGCTGCCCTACGCTGACTAGGCAGAGAGGGCCCAGCTCCAGGGCCCAGCTCCAGTGATAGGGTGGGGACCAGGAACCAGCATTCCTGCCCTCCTGCCCTGCCCCCTTTCTTTAGCCTAGGATGAAGGAGCAGGATTTGGGGGCTGGGAGGAGAACGGGAAAGAATGATGCACCCCACAGGATCTCCCAAGGGTCCCCACCCCCACACCCCAGCACACACTCTCCAAGTGCACAACACAGAATCCCACCAGGCAGGGGTGGGGATGACGCCACCCCGCACAGTGCTGCTAGGACAGGCCCCGTAAGGGGTGGGGGTTGCTGGCAGGTTGGAGGTCTAGGCTCCTGGTGCTGCCAAGACAACAGCCCCAGGGACAGCTGCCAAATCTCTGCCCCTGGAAGAGGCCTGAAGCCAGCCTGGCCTGGGACTACCCAGTTAGCGGCTTGTAGATGCCCCCCATGCCCTGCCCCTTATGGTGCACTCCGCCTGGGACCCCCATCTCTTGCAACTGTACATCCAGGCCCTTCTGCTGGCCCCCAGGAGTCCCCATCTGCCCTGTGGACATCACAGCCCTGGCCCCAGGATCCTGTTCTGGGACTGGGCAACACAGACCACCCTCCCCTGTCCGATCCCAGAGCTGGCTGAGGATGGGCCTTCCCGCACCCCACCACCCACCACCACTGGCAGCCTCATAGCAACCACTGCAGAGAGCAGCGGATTTTGCTCGTAGAAGCGGACCAGGACTGTCTCTCTCCCTCTCCAGCCAATTTGCAAGGAACTTTGGGATGAGACAGAAGGAAGTGGGCCCAGATCATAGCAAGAGGTTCAAGTAAGACATCGGGCATGATTTGTTGACATGTGAAGGCAACACAGGAGAGGCTTCACTTGGGATGATGCCAAGGACAGATATGCCCCTACCTATGACACAGGCATGTGTTCTGGGGCCATGACCAGGGGCAGAGAAGGGGACAAGGCCACCTGGAGGCTGACCACCTGGATTTGGGGGGCAGCTTCTGGATTTTCCCCTGGGTGGCCTGAGCAGCAGGGCCTCCGTAGAGGAAGGGCGGCCATCAGCAGCCAGGTTGAGCAGACTGAGCTTGCCCCATGAGGCCACCCCACAGTGAGTCCACAGACCCCACAGAAGCCCTCCCCTGGGCCTCTGGGAAACCCTGACCTTGAACTGAGCGGGGGCCGAGGTCAGATGCCCACTGGTGTCAGGCTGTCCACTGAAACCCAGAGAGGGGCAGGGACTTGCCCAAGGTCATAGGCCTGGGCATGGCGCCTTCAGCAAGGTGAATGGGGCCTCCACCCAGTGCTGGCCCAGCCAGAAAATGGGGTCATACTCTTCGCCCACCCCTTAAGAGTGGGGAGCGTCACCTGGACACGTAGGCCTGGCCAGGCCTCTGCTAGGGGCCCCTGCAGAGGGCAGGGCTTGCATAGTGTTAGCCTGTAAGTGTGAACTAAGCACTTACTGCCTGCTGGGCGCTGCACGGAGTGCTGGCTGGGCAGCGCCTGCTTCAGTCTCCACACTGACCCAGTGGGGCAGGTGCCCTTCCTCTCCTGATTTTACAGGTGAAGAAACAGGCTCAGACAGGGGGCCCTTGCCCAGGGGCACCTGGAAAGCCCAGTCCCTGGGAATGGAGGCTGGATTGCTCACCCACACTCCACATCTGAACCACAGCCACTGCCGGGACAGAGACAGAGCGTCCTCATCCCCGTCCACTTGGGCGCCTCTAGTGACGAGCCCTTCACCTTCCCACTCCAGAGCAGCCACTGTGCTTGGGGCAGAACTGGGTGTCTCTCGCACCCCAGCAGTCGCTGTCGCCTCCGCAGCCTTGACGCTCAGTGCTTGTCTCCCTGCTTTGTAAGGGAGTGCCTCCACCTGGTGTGCAGTGACTAGGCAGACATGGGATCAGGTCCTGACCCTGCCACCCGGTGGCTGTGGGCAAATAAGTTAACCTCTACGGGCCTCTGTTTCCTCATTGGTGAAATGGGGGCAGTCATGGTATTCATCTCATGGGGCTGTTGGGAAGGTTTGCCTGGGCCTGTCCCAGGTGAAGGCTGAGGATGCTGTTCCTGGGGCACTGGCTGCTGGAGCCCTGTCTCTTATTTTTAATCAGTGAAATTGACCTGTCCGTGAAGAGGCGGATATAAACAAATAAGACGTGTATGTTCCTTGTCTCTAGGGTCCTTTATGTGTTACCGTGGGGGAGGGGGGCAGGTCCAGGTCCTTAGAGACTGAGGCACCTAGGTCCATCTGCTAAGGGGATATGGCCTGGCCTGCCCTGTGCCCCATCTTGTCCCCTCCCCATGGGGACAGCCTTTAATCTCTGCGATTGCCCAAGGGCTGCTCAGGGGCTAAGAAGGTTCCTGGGTGTCAGGACAGCTGGCTCTGGACCCCCCTCCACCCCTAGCAACTTCTCTGTTCCCTAAAGGGAGGTCTTAGCAAGGTTTCAAGGCTGGATGGGGGTGGGGGTCCAGGCGGTGGCAGAGTGCCCCCTTTGAGAAGACCCCCTCGTGGTACCCCAGGCAAGGGTGGCATGAGTCCACTCCTTGGGATGGCTGGGATCAGCTTCCCAGGCCCCTTCACCCTGAGCTGTGCCCGTTTGGGAATAGCCCACCCACAGCTTCCCCACTCTTGCTTCGGCCTCTGTGGACTTGGCAAATATTTGCTTTCTCTGGACACTGGTTTGGTTGGGCTGGGAGGGGAGGGAGATTCTGAGGCCCACTAAGCTGCCCTGTCTCCTTCCCACCCCTTCAAGCTCTCCTAGCCTGGCAGGGCAAGCCCTAGCCTGCCCCTGGGTTGCAGCTGGGCAGAGCCTCCCTCTGAGGCCCTGAGGGCCAGGGTCTCCTCTTTCCCCTTTCCTCAGGAAGAGCCGCAGCCTCCAATGCCCATCCTACATGGAGGGGAGGGTCAGAAGCCCCTGTGGGCTGGGGCTTGGCTGGCCCAGGGCTGCCTGTCGAGGAGCGAGACCTCCACAGGGCCCTTGGGCCAGGGCTGAGGTTTCTCCAGGACCCCGGGGCATGCGTTAACCAGAAAAGCCCCATAATCAGATGGGACAACTGGTCGCCAGGAGCCGGACCTCCCTATTGGGAAACCCCCTTCCAACTTGGAGCCTTGGGCTGGGCTGGGATAAAGGCCACACTGTTTCCCCAGGAGGGGAGGGGAGCGGGGGGTGGAGAAAGGTGGCTCTGTTGGCCGCACAAGGCCCCATTCAGCCCAGGGCCTGGTTGTCCCGGGCAGGCTAGCTGGGCCCTGCAGCAGCCACAGTCTCCTCGGCCCTGGGAGCCACGGCTGCTGGCCTGGGATGGCAGCTTGCAGGACACAAGGCAGGGGCCCCGGAGGCCCCAGTCTACACCTTGCGTGCCTTTAGCCCTGCCACCTCCTACCCTCCACACTGTGCCTCTGCCCCTGGTGGGCAGGTCAGTGCCACTGTCCTAGGCACATGTTCGGGAGACACGATGCCTCTCGTTGGGCTCAGCCCAGATCCCCTGCCAGGTGCCTGGGAAACCCCGACGGGACAGGACCTGCCACTTCTCCTGAGGGAGATGTGGGCCCCCTGTAGCCTGTAGGGTGGACATCCTGACGTCAGGGAGGGAGGGCTTAGCAAAGGCACCCATTCCTAGGGACAGGCTTTCGTCATGCTGATGGCTCTGTCCTTGGTCCTCTGCCCTCCGAGAGGGCCCAGAGCCTCCCTCTCCATGGGGCAGGGCTGCTGTCTCAGAAACCGCCCTGAGTCTGGACAGAGCATGTGGGGAGCCCGGCTCAGGTCCAGCCCTGCAGCCACCCCACAAGAAGCTCACTTTCTCTCCCATCTGCCCGGCAGAGCTCCTACCCCATCTGGGAGGACTTCAACTCCAAGGCCACAAAGCTGCATTCCCAGCTGAGGTGAGTTGTCCCGGGGCATCCCAGCAGGGGAGAGGCAGGCAGAGACCCCCCACCAACGACCATCCGTGCAGTTGTCCTTCTGACCATCTGTGTTGTTGTCCCTCTCCCCAGGACCACCGTGCTGGCTGCTGTGGCCTTCTTGGATGCCTTCCAGAAAGTGGCTGACATGGCTACCAACACCCGAGGTGGGGAGGCATGTGGCTGGAGGTTGGAGGTACCCCAGGGTGGGCCTGGAGGCTGGAAAGGCAGAGTAAGGGATGGGCCAGGGAAAGGACGCCAAGCCCAGAACCTTGAGTTCTGCTCCTTAATGGAATGGGCTGGTTGTGGAGAGTGAGCCCCTCCTCACAAGAGGCATGCAAGCAGCAGTGGGTGAGTAGTGACAGGAGTGTTCCCTGGGGATTCCCTTCTTGCTGTGAGCTGTTCATGTGACCCCACCACCCCTAGCACAGAGATTCTCCTTAGGGCTTCTTCTCACCTATGCCCGCCGTCCTTCTAAGGGCGTGCTCATACTCCCGTGCCTGCATCTGGGCACACCTGGAGGGTCCTTTGGCCGGCTCCTGCAACAGTCTTTGGCGCTGGCCTCTCCCAACTGGGGGAGAGGGGAGGCCGCCGCAGGAGGCTGGCGCGGCCAGGATGGCGGAGGAAGAGCTGGTGGAGATGGAGGAGGCCCCGAATCCCCCAGGGCCCGCAGGACTGCGGCTCGG
>NW_012112697.1:5442540-5472021 GCF_000951035.1 Colobus angolensis palliatus
CCTTCCCACGCCGCGCTTGCCTCGCCAGGGGCCACAAGGGACATCGGCTCGGCGCTCACGCGCATGTGCATGCGCCACCGCAGCATCGAGACCAAGCTGCGGCAGTTCACCAAGTGAGTGGGCGCCGCAGGGGGGCGGGGCGACGGGGCGTCGCAGGGGAGCCCAACCCTGACCTGCGTTCCCTCCCACCCTCCACAGCGCACTGCTGGAGAGCCTCATCAACCCGCTGCAGGAGCGCATCGAGGACTGGAAGAAGTCGGCCAACCAGCTGGACAAGGACCACGCGAAAGGTGAAGGCGGCGCGGGGCCGGGCTTCCCACCCCCGACTCCGCAGCTTCCCACCCCCACTCCGCAGAAACCCCATTAGAGCGCTCCCCTCTCTCCCTCTGCAGAGTACAAACGAGCCCGGCATGAGATCAAAAAGAAGTCGTCGGACACGCTCAAGCTGCAAAAGAAGGCGCGCAAAGGTAGTGCCTGGCACGGCCCCCCAGCCACAGCCCCACGGCCCCGCTCCACAGCCCCGCCGCCCCGTGGGGCGCCCCAAAGCTTTCATCCCGGCCAGAGGGTCGCTGTCCCCGACATAGGACCCTCCAACCTGTTGGGTGGGACAGAGGGAGCCGCCCTGCCCCCCAAACCTGGTACAGAACCTCCCTAGGGGAGGCAGCAGGAGGCCCAGGCACCCCCGCCCCAGGAGTGGCTCTGTCCATCCGGCGTCTTTCACACATTCTTTCTTTCTCTGTCTCTCCTCCTCTCCTCCCACATCCTTCCTGTAGAACTACTTGGTAAGTCAAATGTCGGTCCCTCCAGCTGCTCCTCCCGTCCTTGTTGCATTTGTCTGTCTCCCCCAGCTCAGGGCCATTGGAAGGAACCTCTCCAGGCCAAGGAGAAGCGAGGAAGGCGGTCGGTCCACGAGGGAGGGGCCTGGGTCACAGTCCCCCTGGGGCCCCTGGGGGCCCTGGCCAGGGATGAGTCCAGGGCCACTGCTGGGTCAGTCTGCCAGGCCAGGAGGGGTTGGCCAGGGCGGGGTGGGGGCCACAGGCCCTGGCTGCCCCCCCCCACCAGGCTGGCCTGCGTCCTTACCTGTCACCTCCCCACCTGCCATCTCATCATCTCCTCTGCATCATCCTCTCGCCTCTCTCTTTCTTGCTGCTTCTTGTGTCGCTGTTGCTGTCTGTGTGCTCTGCTCCCTGAGCTGAGTGGGAACCCACACAGACCCCTTCCCTGCCTCTAAGGCCCAGCCCTAGCTCTCCTGGACCCCGCCCCTCCGTGGCCTGACCTGCAGCTGAGCCCCACACTCTCCCTTGTCCTGCTTCTGCCCCACCTCCCTGGACCTTGTGAGGTGAGGGGCGCCATCCCTGGACAGTGAGGGTACCCCAGGTGGAGGCCAGTGAGGCTCCGTGTTGGCAGAGCTCCTGGGCACCAAGAGCCTCCATGGAGATGCCCCGATCCAGAGTGGCTTTGCAGCTTTGGCCTCTTTCTTGTGCGTGTGTCTGGCCTCTCTTCCTGCTTTGGTGGGACTAGCCCTTCCACAAGCCCCAGAGTCCTCACTGCCCTCCCCAGTCACATGGCCCCAGGGCAGCACCCAGCCCAATGGCCGAGAGATGCCACCACCAGGGTCTGAGCCCATTCGTGGGTGTGGCAAGCCAGGCTGGCATCCCCAGCAAGGCCTCTCCTCCCCACCCCTCCAGGGAAAGGAGACCTGCAGCCCCAGCTGGACAGTGCCCTGCAGGACGTCAATGACATGTACCTGCTGCTGGAGGAGACGGAGAAGCAGGCCGTGCGCCGGGCGCTGATTGAGGAGCGGGGCCGCTTCTGCACCTTCATCACCTTCCTGCAGCCTGTGGTGGTGGGGCTCCTGGGGATTCAGACCCCAGAGGGGTGGGCTGGGCCCAGGATTGACCTTCTGACCTCCAAGAAGGGTCACTTCTCAACAGTCCCTGGCTGGGGGCATCAAGGCCACATGCTCCTGGCCCAAAGGCAGGTCTCATAGCCCACCATGCCCTGATTTGGTCTGGACAGACCATCATAGCAGCCATCTGGGCTGTGTGGGCCCTGCCTGCACCAGCCCCAAGCAGCACTGGTTCGCGAGGAAGGGTGAGAGAAGAGAGGCCCGACAAGGCCTGCTGCTTCTCCAGGGCGGGTGGGCAGGTGGGTGACAGGGCCGGCAGGTCTGACTCGCTGCTTCCTCAGAACGGAGAGCTGACCATGCTGGGAGAGATCACCCACCTGCAGGGCATCATCGACGACTTGGTGGTGCTGACGGCGGAACCCCACAAACTGCCTCCCGCCAGCGAGCAGGTGTGGGAGCCCTCGGGCCAAGGGCCAGGGGCAGGGAGGAGATGGGCTGCCCTAGGTTGGGAGCAGTAGAGGGGAAAAGAGGATGGCATTTGGGGGAGGCAGCTAGGGGCATAAGACCAGACCCCTTGTAACACCCACTGCAGGCATCACCTGCCCGGGTTGGGGAGGGTCTGCCCTGGCCAGCAGCATTCTCAGACTCGGAGTAGATGGGTGAAGTGTTGGATCCATGGAGCCAGGCCCAGAGTCTGCCTGCCCTGCTCTACCTGGGCAGACCACTTGCCAAACCTGGAGACGCCCCACCTCCCTTCATGCCCGGAAACCCCATCCCCTCCCCTAGCCCCAGGCATACCTGGCAACCCCGCCCCAACCCTGCTCCCACTGCACTCAGACCAGTCCTGCCCGACAGCCTGCGAGCAGCACGCTCCGGAGGCACTTGTTGCATGCCCAGCATCTGCCACGTTATCTCAGGGTATCTTCCACTCTAAGACAGGAACAGGTGGCCCCGAATCATAGGAGAAAACAAACTCAGGGAGGCGTAGGAGCAACCTGCACCCCAGGGTGTCAGGGTCACTCTCGCCCAGCCCAGGCTGGGCTCGGAATCTGTGCTCAGTGTGTGTGAGTTGAAGGGGCTCTGAGAAGGAAGGCTGTGTCCCCCGGTGTCTCCCTGCTCCCCACATTAGGAGAAGCCTGGGGGAGGGGGTTCCCAGAGAAGACCCAACTGGGAAGAGAGTGGGGGCCTCTGGCCCTACTAGCTCTGAGGAGCTGCCTCCAGTGACCCCCATCCGTGTCCCTGTCCAGGTAATCAAAGACCTAAAGGGCTCGGACTACAGCTGGTCCTACCAGACCCCACCCTCATCACCCAGCAGCTCCAGCTCCCGGAAGTCCAGCATGTGCAGGTCGGTGGAGGTGGGGTTCCCAGGGGTGTGGGGGGCGGTATCCCGAGAGGAAATGGGGATGCTCCCAGCAAAGCTGCATCAGAAATTGCTTCAGGGCCTCAAAATTCACAACTTTACATCATCTGAGGAATTTGCATATGTAGAGGGAAAATGTGCCCTGTCATCCCAAGACTGCTACTGGCACAGGCGTTTGTTGACAGGATAGAGAGCAGGGGCGGTACCTGCTTCATTTATGGAGTATCCACTATGTGCCAGATGCTGTGCTAATTGCTTTATGCATTTTTTCTCATTGAATCCTAACACTGCTGTATCAGGTTTGGTGTTATCTCCATTTCACAGAAGGGAAAACTGATGCATGAAGTCCCAGCATTTAACCACTGGACTCTGCCAGGCCCAGCACCATGTGGGGCCATAGTAAGAGTCAAAGATCAGGGAGAGATAGGAAGGCCTCTAGAAACATGTACTGGGGCCACAAGGTATAGGACACGCCAGCCTGGCTGGCTCCTAAGAGCTGCTTCCCATGGAGGCAGCTGCCACATCTGGAGCCTTGGCCCAGGCTGGCCCCGGGAGCCTCACAGAGCTGGGGAGGCCAAGGATCTTGCAGTCACTAGCCAGGCTCAGGATCAGGGCCTTTCCTTGGTCGGGCACTGGGACTGGGTTTGGAGGAGACATTGATGGTTCAGGGTTGCTTGGGTGGGAAGGGCAGTAAACACAGAGTGAAGTGCTGGTGGGGGTCCCCCTTCACCAGGCACCCCTCTCCCCAGAATCACTGGCTGGACATCCAGAGCTTGTGAGAAGCCAGGCACAGCAATCAGCTACTACCTCAGAAAGAAGCTCTTCAGACCCTGCGTGGGTGGCTGTCCCACAGTGAAGGGGCTGATTGCAGGGGACAGCCATGAGCAGGGGCAGAGGCTGGGAGGCTTCAGGGTCATGCTTAGAGAGAAGGCAACTTTCATTGCCAGGAACGCCACCCACGGGTTGAATTGCTGTGCTGAGGGTGTGAGCCATAGAGGGCTGGACACTCCTTGAGGGAGTGGAGAGGGTGAGAGTGATGGTGGGTGCAGGATCCACCTGGAAGGTGACCTCCCTCTGTACCCGGACACACCATCACCATACGCTAGACATCCAGTTAGGACTGGATGGCAAATACCAGATTTTCAGAAGGTGGTTTAGAAATGATCAGACTCGCCGGGGGCAGTCGCTCACACCTGTAATCCCAGCACTTGGCAGGCGGATCACGAGGTCAGGAAAACGAGACCATCCTGGCTAACATGGTGAAACCCCGTCTCTACTAAAAAATACAAAATAATTAGCCAGGCGTGGTGGCGGGCGCCCAATGTAGTCCCAATGACTCGGGAGGCTGAGGCAGGAGAATGGCGTCAACTCGGGGGGCAGAGCTCGGAGTGAGCCAAGATTGTGCCACTGCACTCCAGCCTGGGTGACAGAGTGAGACTCCGTCTCAAAAAAAAAAAGAAGTGATCAGACTTGTGTCTGGTTCTAACTGTTTGATGCCCAGTGACTCAGTTTCCCCATCATAAAACTTTTTTTTAATGGTGGTCATCAGTGATAAAGATATATTCTTTAGGATGTAAGAATCTAGATTAAGATCTTTGGTGAAACCAATAGGTTTTTTGGTGAGTTTTTTGGGTTTTGTTGTTGTTGTGAGACAGGGTCTCGCTCTGTCACCCAGGCTGGAGTGCAGTGGCACAATCATGGCTCACTGTGGCCTCAACCTCCGGGTTTCAAGTGATTCTCCTACCTCAGTTTCCCAAGTAGCTGGGACTACAGGTGTGCACTACCATGCCTGGCTAATTTTCATATTTTTTGTAGAGATGGGGTCTCACCATATTGCCCAGGCTGGTCTCAAATTCCTGGACTCAAGCAATCCACCCACCTCAGCCTCCCAAAGTGCTGGGACAGGTGTGAGCCACCACACCCAGACAAGACAACTGTTTCTTGTTTCTTTTTTTTTTCAAGACAGAGCCTTGCTCTGTCTCCCAGGCTGGAGTACAGTGGCGTAATCTTGGTTCACTGCAACCTCCACCTCCCAGGTTCAAGTGATTCTCATGCCTCAACCTCCCAAGTAGCTGGGATCACAGGCGCCCGCCACCATGCCTGGCTAACGTTTGCATTTTTAGTAGCAATGGGGTTTCATTGTGTTCTCCAGGCTGGTCTTGAACTTCTGTCCTCAAATGATCCACCCGCCTTGGTCTACCAAAGTTCTGGGATTATAGATATGAGCCACTGTGCCTGGCCTGGACAGCTGTTCTTAGTGGCAGAATAGGAGGCAGAGAGGTTGCCTGACCCTGGGCATTCCCTGACCACGGCTCCCCTCAGCACTGGGGCTTGGGGGTACCCTGCTCTGGCACTCCCCTTCCACACCGTCCTAGAACACAGCTCCTCTGTAGCACCCGGGGCTCAGGACCTCCTAGTCTGACGTTGTCTTTTCCTTCCTTTGCCCCTCACCTATTTCCCCACCCTCGTCTGTCAACCTCCCTGAAACACACACCCCTCTGTCTCCCTGTCTGGCTGCTGTGCCCTCTTCCTTCACTCCCCTAGTGCCCCCAGCAGCAGTAGCAGTGCCAAGGGTGGCGGAGCCCCATGGCCTGGGGGTGCCCAAACATACTCACCCAGTTCCACCTGTCGCTACCGCAGCCTGGCGCAGCCAGCCACCACCACCACTCGCCTCTCCAGCGTTTCCTCCCATGACTCTGGCTTCGTCTCCCAGGATGCCACCTACTCCAAGCCCCCCTCGCCTATGCCTTCAGACATCACCAGCCAGGTGAGGGGGCGTTAGGAGGATCAATCAGGGTGGGGTACAGCAGCCTTATGCCAGCATCAGGCAAGCCACATGTGGGGCTACTATAGCTGTTTAGACTGGCCTGAAGGCCCCCAAGGCCTTGATTCTGTTCAGTATTTGTATTATCATTTTCTACCTCTGCTTTTAAATTCACATATCTTTATATTTTTAATGAGTCTCTTGTAAGCAGTACAATGCCTAGATTTTCTTTTTTTATCCAATCTGACAACTTCTATCTTTTAATTGGCATTTTTAGCACCTTTGTATATATTATGAACACTGCCGTATTTAGACTTCGGGCTTTCTTCTGTTTGTCCTGAATTCTTGTCTCTACCCTTGCCTTTGTTTTTTCTTCTCTCTTACTTCCCCTCTACTGGGTTGTAAGTTATCTACTATCTCTTTTCTTTTAGAGAGTACCTTGAAATCTTAACATACATACTTAACAAAGTCAGAACCCCACCCTCCTGAATAATTCAAGGCTCTTAATATATATATTTTTTACTTGTCACCCACTCTCTCTCAAACTTACAAGCTATATTATTTTCTCTTTTTTTATAGTACCCACAAATGACATTTTTCTTCTTCATTTCTTTATTTTATACATACAGTACTTGTTTAGATTTACCCATATGTTAATATACATTTCTTGTCATTTTTTTCTTGCATCTCAAATCCTCCAAAGCTTGCTTGCTTGCTTTCTGAAGTAAAGAACATCTTCTAGAAGTTCTTTTAGAATAGATCTGTAGTTGTAAACTCCCGGTTTTTATTTATCTGTAACATGTTTTATTTTGTCCCCCTTCTTGAAAGTTAGTTTTGCCGGGAGCACTATTCTGGAGTGACAGTTGTCCCTCATCCACACTGTGAAGGTCGATAGTTTTCCGCTGTGTTCTGGCTTCCACCATTGGTTGGAAGGTCAGCTGTCAGTCACTGATGCTTCTTTTTGAGGAATCTGAGTCTTTCTCTGGACACTTTTAGGCCTTCTCTTTAGTTTTGCTACAATGTGTCTACAATGTGGATTTATTTTTATTTAACCTCTCTCGGTTTGTATTCATGTCTTTCATTTGTTCTGGGAATTTTCAGTCATTGTCTCGTTTTGTTTTGTTTTGCTGTTTTGAGACAGGGTCTCACTCTGTCACCCAGGCTGGAGCACAGTGGCACGACCTTGGCTCACTGCAACCTCCTCCTCCCAGGCTCAAGCGATCCTCCCACCTCACCCTCCCAAGCAGCTGGTACTATGGGCATGCGCCACCATGCCCAGCTTATTTTTATATTTTTAATAGAGACTATATTTTGCCTTGTTGCCCAGGCTGGTCTTGAACTCCTGGGCTCAAGGGATCTGCCTGCCTCGGCCTCCCAAAGTGCTGGGATTACAGGCGTGAGCAACCGCGCCCAGCCAGTCATTATCTCTTTACTTCCACTTTGATTCTTTCTATTCTCTCCTGCTGGGATTCCAGTTGGATGCATGTCCAGCCCTCTCTTTCTATCTTATGCATCTCTTAGCTCATATTTTCTGTCTCCTTTTTTCTCCAGATGTATTCTGGATCATTTCTTCAGTTTTATCTTACAGTCAACTTTTTCTGGTTTTTGCTATTTAACCTACCCACTGAGGCTTTTTTGTTTGGGTTGTTTTTTAAACTGTTTATTTTGAAATCATTTTAGACTTGTAGAAAAGTTGTAAAATGTGTAGAGTTCCCATATACTCTTTTCAGAGTCTCCCCAATGTTGACATGTTACTTTACATAACCACCAAAAATGTTTTTAAAACCAAGAAATTAACACTGGTATAATGCTAAGTAATCTACAGTCTCCTTTCTATTTTTGCCAGTTTTCCCTCTCCTGTGCTTCTGCTGGTCCAGGGGTCCATGACCCGATTCAGGACCCTACATAATGTTCCTGGGTTTTTTTTCTTTTCTTTTCTTTTTTTTTTTTTGAGACGGAGTTTTGCCCTTGTCACCCAGGCTGGAGTGCAGTGGTGCAATCTTGGCTCACTGCAACCTCTGCCTCATGGGTTCAAGCGATTCTTCTGCCTCAGCCTCCCAAGTAGCTGGGATTACAGGCATGCGCCACCACACCCAGCTAATTTTTTGTGTTTTTGTGAACCAAAGTGCTCATACGAATTTACCCTCCTGTTAGCAAGATTAGGACAGTGTTTTGTTTTGGAGACAGTCTCACTCTGTTGCCCAGGCTGGAGTATAGTGGTGCAATTTCAGCTCACTGCAACCTCCACCCTTGGGGTTCAAGTGATTCTCCTGCCTCAGACTCCCGAGTAGCTGGGATTACAGGTGCATGCCACCACACCTGCCTAATTTTTGTATTTTTAGTAGAGATGGGGTTTTGCCATGTTGGCCAAGCAGGTCTCAAACACCTGACCTCAGGCAGTCCACCCACCTCTGCCTTCCAAAGTGCTGGGATTACAGGCATGAGCCACCATACATGGCCAAGATTATGACAGTTCATTGCTGTTCCACATCCTCACCAGCCCTTGGCATTTTATATTGATTTCATTTTAGCCATTCTGGTGGGGGCATAGTAATAGTAGTTCCCTGCATATTTTATTTGCATTTCTCTAATGCTGTTGAGATTGAGCACCTTTTCATACTTTTGTTTGTTGGTTTGTTTTATAAAACAGAGTCTCGCTCTATCGCCCAGACTGGAGTGCAGTGGCACGATCTTGGCTCACTGCAACCTCTGCCTCCCAGGCTCAGGAAATTCTCCTGCCTCAGCCTTCGGAGTAGATGAGATTACAGGCATATGCCACCACACCTGGCTACTTTTTGTATTTTTAGTAGAGACAGGGTTTCACCATGTTGGCCAGGCTGGTCTCGAACTCCTGACCTCAGGTAATCTGTTCACCTTGGCTTCCCAAAGTGCTGGGATTACAGGCGTGAGCCACCGCGCCCAGCCTTCATACTTTTTTTTAAGAGATAGGGTCTTGCTATGTTGCCCAGGCTGGCCTCATACTCTTGAGCTTAAGCAATCCTCCTACCCCAGCCTCCTGAATAGCTGAGACTACAGATGTGTGCCATTGAACCCAGCTACCTTTTCATACCCTTAAAGACTATTAGAATATTTCCTTTCATGAAGGACCTATTTAAATCATTTGCCCATTTTTCTACTGCATTATCTGTCTTCTTCTTACCAATTTATAGAACTTTTTGATATTGCAGATCAAGTTCCTCATTGGCTATCTTCTCTCCTTCTATGGGTACATTTTTATTCTCTTAATGGGGGTCTTTTAATGACCAGAAGTTCTTAGTTTTAAAATAGTCCAGTTTATCCATTTTTAAATTGTGCTATTTGTGTCCTGCTTGAGATATTTTTGCCTACTGCAAGGTCACAAAGATGTTTTCCTCTAAAAAGCCTTTTGGTTTTGCCCTTTTCCTTATCTGCAGCTCATCTGGAATTGTGTGTGTGTGTGGTGTGAGGTAGGGGTCCTTTTTTTCATAGGGATATCCAATTGACCCAGGACAGTGTACTGAAAAAAACTAAAAATATGTCTTAGTCAATTTGGACTCGCGTAACAAAATACCATAACCTGGGTGGCTTAGACTCCAGTAATGTAGTGCTCACAGCTCTGGAGGCTGGAAGGCCAGGATTAAGACACTAGCAGATTCAGTGTCTGTTGAGGACCTGCTTTCTGGTTCATAGATGTCACCTTCTTGCTGTGTCCTCAGTGGTGGAAGGGGTAAACTAGCTCCCTCAAACCTCTTCTATAAGATCCCTTTCATGAGGGCTCCACCCTCATGATCTAACCACCTCTCAGTACCTCATCTTGAGGGTTAAGATTTGAACAGAGGAATTTGGGGGAGACATAGACATTTGGAGCATAGCATCTTCTTTTCCTCAGTGCACAGCAGTGCTGCCTTCATCATCAGTCAGGTATCTGTAGGTATGTGGCTATTTCTGGACTTGGCACTCTGTCCTACTTGTTGATTTCTCTGCCTTATACCAATGCCACACCATTTTAATTATTGTAACTTCATAAAAAGTCTTTTTTTTTTTTTTTGAGACAGTCTCACTCTGTCCCCCAGGCTGTAGAGTGCAGCGGTGCAATCTTGGCTCACTGAAACCTCTATTCCCACGCTTAAGCAATTCTTATCCCTCAGCCTCCTGAGTAGCTGGGATTACATGTGCACCACCACACCCAGCTCATTTTTTGTATTTTTTTGTATTGGGGTTTCGCCATGTTAGCCAGGCTGGTCTCAAACTCCTAATCTCAAGCAGTCCACCCACCTCAGCCTCCCAATGTGCTGGGATTATAGGCGTGAGCCACTGTGCCCAGCCAAACTTTATAGAAAATCTTGATATCTGATCATGGAAGTACCCTACCTTGGTTATTTTTTTGGTACCACTTTGTCTATTTTCAGCCCTTTGCATTTCCATGTAACTTTTAGGATCAGCTTGTCAGTTTCCACCTAAAGAAGAAAAGAAAAAAAGCTTCTGGGATTTGAATGGAATTGCAGATATATCTCTCCGTTTGTTTAGGCTTCACCTCCTCTCAATAATGTTTTGTAGGGGTTTTTGGTTTTCGGGTTTTTTTCTGAGGCAGAGTCTCACTCTGTCACCCAGGCTGGAGTGCAGTGGTGCAATCTCAGCTCATTGCAACCTCAGCCTCCTGGGTGCCCCAGCCTCCCGAGTAGCTGGGATTACATACATGCACCACCATGCCGGACTAATTTTTGTATTTTTAGTAGAGACGAGGTTTCACCTTGTTGGCCAGGCTGGTCTCAAACTCCTGGCCTCATGTGATCCTCCTGTCTTGGCCTCCCAAAGTGCTGGGATTAGATTACAGGCGTGAGCCACCATACCCAGCTTGTTTTGTAGTTTTTGTGTAAAGATCTAGCATATCTGTCATTGGAATTTTTTCCCTATGTATTCAGTGTTTATTGACGTTATTGTAAATTACATTGGTGTTTTAGGGTGGTTTTATTTTGTTTTCCTGTTAGCTGCTAGTATTTAGAAATGCAGTTTATCTTTTTCTGACTTTGTTCCAATAACCTTGTTAAAAGGTTAATCCTACATTGATTCTAATAACTTGTAGATTCTTTTTAATATTCTACATATACTATTAGGTCACTTGTAAATAGTGATTTTTTTTCTTTTTTTTTTTTTGAGACAGAGTCTTGCTCTGTCACCCACACTGGAGTGCTAGAGTTCAGTGGTGTGATCACAGCTCACTGCAGTCTTGAATTCCTAGGCTCAAGATATCGTCCTGCTTCAGCTTCCTGTGTAGCTGGGACCACAGGCATGTGCCAGCACACCTGGCTATCTTATTTTTCATAAAGACAAGGGTCTTACTATGTTAGGCTGGTCTCGAACTCCTGGGTTCAAGTGATCCTTATGTATCAGCCTCCCAAAGTGCTGGGATTACAGGTATGAGCCACCACACTTGGCCTTCTTTCTTTTCTTTCCAATCCATTTGTTTTTTATTTCTTTTTCTTGCTTTATTGCACTGGCCAAGATTTCCAGTGCTGAACAGGAGTGATGACAGTGGGCATCCTTGTCTTTCTCCCAACCTCAGAGGGAAAAGTATCAGTGCATTTGTAGATATTGTTTATCAGATCAGCTTCCTTTCTAGAAGTTTGTGTCTTTGTTTTGTTTGTTTTCTCATGAGCGAGTGTTGAACTTATCTGAGTTTTCCAAATACTTTTTCCATTGAGTTTTTTACTTTAACCATCATATTGCCAAAAGTCTGCGTTTGTAATTTCATCTGAATTCTCACAGGTGGTGCCTGGTTTCCTTTTATTTTGGCGATCTTGGTTCATTCGAATCTGCAGGAAATCTGGGGATCTAAATCCAGAATGATTCAGAGAGCTGGAGGAAGGGGGCTGCCCTGGCTTAACTTGGCTCATTCCCAGGGCAACACCTCACCGTGCTCCATGTCCCCACTGCTGCCACCCTTAGTATCTCTTTTTCCCCTTACTGGCCACATCCAGGCTGTCAGCAGTGAGTCCTGTGGTCAGTCTTCGAAATGCGCAGGGCTGGGCTATCGGGTGGGTCAGCGCCCATTGTGTGCACTCTGGGCTGCTGCGTCCTGCTGCAGATGAAGCTGGCGTCTGCCCCAGGGAACCCTGCCCATCACACGTGCTCAGGAGTTCATGGGCCTGTGTCTACCCTGCTTTTTTCTTTATTCTTTGTAGTTGTTTAGGAATGGGGGGCCTCCCAGGACACTTAGTCCACCCCACTGCCCAGAGCAGGCGTGTCACTTTCATACTTCAGTCCACTTTAAAACAGGCTTCCCCGCCGGGCGCGGTGGCTCAAGCCTGTAATCCCAGCACTTTGGGAGGCCGAGACGGGTGGATCATGAGGTCAGGAGATCGAGACCATCCTGGCTAACACGGTGAAACCCCGTCTCTACTAAAAATACAAAAAAACTAGCCGGGCGAGGTGGCGGGCACCTGTAGTCCCAGCTACTCGAGAGGCTGAGGCAGGAGAATGGCGTAAATCCGGGAGGTGGAGCTTGCAGTGAGCTGAGATCCGGCCACTGCACTCTAGCCCGGGCGACAGAGCAAGACTCCGTCTCAAAAAAATAAAAAAATAAAAAAATAAAAAATAAAAAAACAGACTACCCCCACCCCATTCTATGGAAGCAGTTCTCCTCGGAGTCTCCATGGACACCCTGTGCCCCAAGTGGACAGCCCCACCCAGCAGCATCAGCACAGCCACCCCCTTCTCCACAGAGCAGCCTCTCCTGATTCCTGGGGCATCGCCTGCTCATGGTTCTCCTCCTACTTCTCCGGCCGCTCCCTCTCGCTCTCCTTTACGAGACTCTCTTCTTCCTCCCAACTGCTGCGCATCAGCAGCCGCGGGCCTGGCTGTTCAATCTTGTCTAACTGCACTTGCTGCCTGGTGGCTTCATCCCACCCCAAGATCACTGCACTGATGGCTCCAACCCCAACTTCTCCCTGCACTCAGCTTGTGAATACGAGGGCCCTCACTGCATCCATGCAGAGACCTCAGAGGCAGCTCAGTTCAGTGCTCAGCATGGCACCTGCGGCTTCACACTTCCCCTGTGTCCTATCTGAGAAAACTGTGACACCATCAACCCAACTGCTCAGACCAAACACCCAGCTGCCGCCGTTAGTATCTCTTTTCCCCCTTACTGGCCACATCCAGGCCGTCAGCTGTGAGTCCTGTGGTCAGTCTTCGAAATGCACAGGGCTGGGCTGTCGGGTAGGTCAGCGCCCATCGTGTGCACTCTGGGCTGCTGCGTCTTGCCGCAGATGCTCAGCGGCCATGGCCCTGGGGTAGGGGGGGTGGACGCTGGGCAAGGTGCTGAATTGAACTGCCCCCCTGCATGCCAGCTCTGTGACCAAAACTGTTTTCTCCTCTCCTCCTCGCTGCCCGCCGGCCCCTCTGTCTACAACTGCCTGCTGGCCTCTGCATGGCAGAAGTCCTCCAGCTCTGCATCCTCTGAGGCCTCGGAAACCTGCCAGTCCGTTAGCGAGTGCAGCTCCCCCACCTCGGTCAGTGCTCCCAGCCCGGCCCCAGGCTAGTCACCAGCTGCCCTTCCCATCCGTGCCCTCCCCTCCTGGTGCCATTACCACACAGAGGGCCTGGGTTCAGCCAGGGGTGCGTGCACACAGCACCTGTCCCCAAGAGACAAGCCACCTGGCCACCTCCTGCAGTCACTGTCCACACAGCCACATCTTACCCCTGGGCCTGGTGGGACTGAGGAGCCACGGTCACACTCCATGTTCTGCCCTTGGCTGTGATTGTGAACCAGAGGCCCTTCATGGGCCTGGACACCCTGAGCCTCAGCCACAGTGAGGGCCCCTGGGCGGTAGATGGTAGGGCCAAGGGTCCCTCTGACCTGCCACACCCTCCCTGCAGGACTGGTCCAAGGCCGGCTCCCACGAGCAGCCCTCCGGCGCCACTCTGCAACGGAGGAAGGACCGAGTGGAGCTCCTGAGAGACACAGAGCCAGGCCCTGCCAGTGGGGGCACCCTGGGCCCCAGCGGGGAAGAGGCACCGCGACCCCGGATGTCCCCTGCCACCATCGCAGCCAAGGTAGGCCGGCCAGGGCCCCCCTTCACTCCCAGGTCAGTCCCAGGAGGCCCAGCCAGTGGCCTCAGGGCCAGCTCCAACCACCTGGCAGGGCTGCCTGGAGTTTGGGCAGAGGGGATTGGGGGCACAAGTCTTCAGCCTGCACTTTCCCACCCTCAGCACAGCGAGGAGGTGTCCCCCGCAGCCAGTGACCTGGCCATGGTGCTGACGCGCGGCCTGAGCCTGGAGCACCAGAAGAGCAGCCGGGACTCGCTGCAGTACTCCAGCGGCTACAGCACGCAGACCACCACGCCCTCCTGCTCTGAGGACACCATCCCCTCCCAAGGCAGGCCTGCGGGGCTGGGGTGGGACCAGGGGTGGCCGGGACTTCGCCATCCAGGAGGGCCCCGTCCTTCCCCCGCTGTGCTCACCCTGGTGGGCTGGGGGCAAGGAACCACCTGGGCCCCCGGCCTTACTGCGTCCCGTGCCCCCAGGCTCCGACTACGACTGCTACTCCGTGAATGGGGATGCAGACAGCGAGGGCCCGCCCGAGTTTGACAAGTCATCCACCATCCCGCGCAACAGCAACATCGCCCAGAACTACCGCCGCCTGATCCAGACCAAGCGCCCGGCCTCCACTGCTGGGCTGCCCACCGCGGGGTTGCCCACGGCCACTGGCCTGCCCTCAGGCGCACCCCCCGGCGTGGCCACCATCCGCCGCACGCCCTCCACCAAGCCCACCGTGCGCCGCGCCCTCTCCAGCGCTGGCCCCATCCCCATCCGGCCGCCCATCGTCCCTGTGAAGACGCCCACGGTGCCTGACTCACCCGGCTACTTGGGGCCCACACGGGCGGGCAGCGAGGAGTGCGTCTTCTACACCGACGAGGCCGCCTCGCCCCTGGCACCGGACCTTGCCAAGGCCTCCCCAAAGAGGCTCAGCCTGCCCAACACAGCCTGGGGCAGCCCATCCCCAGAGGCAGCCGGGTACCCCGGGGCAGGGGCCGAGGACGAGCAGCAGCAGCTGGCGGCCAACCGGCACAGCCTGGTGGAGAAGCTGGGGGAGCTGGTGGCGGGTGCCCACGCACTGGGCGAGGGCCAGTTCCCCTTCCCCACTGCTCTGTCGGCCACCCCCACGGAGGAGACGCCCACCCCGCCCCCAGCTGCCACCAGCGACCCCCCGGCCGAAGACATGCTGGTGGCCATCCGGCGTGGGGTCCGGCTCCGCAGGACCGTCACCAACGACAGGTCGGCGCCCCGCATCTTGTGATGGCACCACCCTCCCCATCCTCTCAGGCCCCAGTGCGAGCAAGTGGCCTGGTCTGTGAGCCGCAGGCACTCAAAGGCCCAGCCAGGAGACAGGACAGAACCAGGGCAGAGGCCATGCCACTTTACAGAAAGAGACACCTCACTTGGATTCCAGCATTTAAGCGGGAAGTGACTTCTTAGCAAGCCTGGCCGGGACGGAGCCTGCAGGCCTGGGCCTGGTTCGGGGTCTGTTTTATGCTCTTCTGTCCCTCCTCTTCCTCCTCTCGGGCCCTGCCTCTTCCATACCCGTGAGCACCAGGGCCAGGGCCCCGCCCACAGCAGAGGGGCCGGGCTGGCCTCCCTCTCACTATCCTGGCCTCTCCCAGGGCTGGTCCTGCCTCAGCTCCTCCTGGAATGCTGGCCCCCTCTCCCCTGCCTGAGCCCCCCTCCTCCCCTCTTGCCTTCTCTCTGCCTCTCCCAGGCCCCTCTCTCTCCGGGAAGCAGAGCGGCTGTGGAGGGGCCAGGTGTGCGCTGGGCTGGATGTCTGCTGGGGGCTGGGGGCTGGGGGCCAGGGCAGCAGGTTGGAGTTGGGCAGCCAGGCCCTCCCGTGTGGGAAGGGAGTTCCAGGGCCCACGCCGAGTCTCAGGGAGGAAACCAGGGGCTGCTTGGGGAGTCCCGGGGGCCCTGTGGTGGCTCCCACCCCTCGCCTCCCCCACCCCATGAGGCTGGCTGGAGGGGGCCAGGGCAGCTCCTTGGAAACTAGGGCAGCAGGGTTAGGCCGGAGGCCCTGGGGTCACCGGCCAGCCACACAGGCACCGTTTTCAGATGTTCACTTCTCATTGGGTACATCAATCCTTTAACTTTGGGGTCACAGTTTCAGCCACCTTTGGAAGGAGGGGACTGGAGCAGTAGGAGGTGTGGGGTCATTTTATGAATATAATAAAATGGAGCTGCCTGTGGACGAGGAGTGTGTGGGGTGAGGGGACGATACAGGGTGGGTGTCTGGGAGTGCCTGGGGGAGAGCCCCCGCCCACACCCAGTGGCCTGGTGATCCTATGGCAGGAGAAGAAGGGAGGGACTTGGCTCCCCCAGAGCCCGGGGAAACCTACTGTTCTCTCTGGTGTCTTGAGCGTAGCCAAAATAGGGTTGGGAGGCTCCCGGCCTGTCTGCTGTGGTCTGAGCCGGCTGCAAGCCCAGGTAGGGGAGCGAGTCTGGGAAGATTGGCTTTGACTCTCTGTTGCCAGAGGAGATGCCATCCCAGGACGGCCCCCATGTTTGCGCTGGCAGCAGGGGCAGGGGGAGGGGCAAAGCTGCCCCTACCCCGTGCACCAAGTCACGCCGAGTCTCTGCAGGTAAAAGCACGTGAGCCTAAGGCGAGCGGAGGGAGTCCTGGTGGCCCCGCAGGTCAGGAGGGAAAGCAGGGCTCAGAGGGCATCATGGCCCCAGGGCAGGGTCCTACCTGGGGGTCAGGAGTACCTTGGTCTTGATGGAGTGGAGCTGGGTCTGAGCCTCCCAGGCTTAAGCTCCTGGGAGTTCTTGTGCGGTGAGTTGGGACCCCGGCAGGGCAGCTCCTGGGTAAGTCTGGGCACCAAGCAGGCCCTGATGTGCACAGAGTCTCATCAGAGGGAGCTGATGGAGAATGGTCCCTGTAAGTCACTAGGTCCAACAACTGCCTGGCCAAGCACTTAACCCGTGGAGCTCAGGCCAACACCAGAGCCCCGGTTTTAGGGGCCAGGAGAGCAGGTGACCAGTGTGGGGAGCCTTGGGTGGAATTTCTGCCGCACATTCTCCCCAGGGCTGCAGGGGTCTGCTGAGGCAGGGCGGTGGAGCAGGATTCAGGATGTGGTCGGAATAGTGTGAGGGGCAGTGGGTGGGCAGGCCTGGGCTTCAGAGGTCCTGATGGGAAAGAAGGCAGGGGCTTCCCAGAGAGGGGGGCTTGTGTGGCACAGCCCCCACCAACTCCGCCATCCCCCTCCCCTGCAAGCCCCGGGGGCTGTACATACTCTACCCCATCCCCTCGTCCATCCTGAGACCACCCCTGCCGACCTTGCGACGACGTAGCGACCACCTCGTAGGCCCACCCACCTCGGGATCCGAGCCAACCATCCCACATCACAAACTTTGGTTTGGGGGACTTGACGTTTGTTTAATTTCTCATTTTGTACAGAGAAATATTCTTTTCAAACGCGTCTTTTGACTGAAGTAACTTTCCTGGTGCTGTTGTTAACTCGTTCCTTTTCTTAATTTATTCCCCCACCCCAGGCAGCCCTCCTGGTTCCTACTCACCCTTCCCCCTCCCCACCCTCCATCCTATATGAACCATTTTGTTTCTTTTCTTTCTGTCAGATTTTGGAAAAATTCTCCTCTCCTCCCCGCCCCCTCCACACCATCCTCCCCCTGATTTAAATAGTCACTGCTACAAGTAACAGATGCACTGTGAAGATTCCAGTATTAATAAAGGTGTACTGTAATTAACACATCTGCCTCTGCCTGGCTGCTTTCCCGCCCCATCCCCACACCTCACCTTTCCCACCCCAGATCCCAGCTGCAGAGGGCCAGGCTGGGGGCTCCCGGAGGATCTCAGATCTCCACGTGGGGGCCAGGGCCAGACCTGGGTCTCTGAAATGCCTCACAGGTGTCCCTGCTAGGGGCTGCCTGGGGGCAGCCAGATGGAGGGAGGGAGGATGGCAAGGGTCAAGGCCAGGGGATCAGCCCAACACCGCCTCCCCCAACCCAGGCTTACAGAGGCCCCTGGGCGAGGCAGGTCCGGAACTCCATCCCTGGCATCCCTCTCATTCCACATCCCTTGGGCAGGCTCCATCTACTCCAAATCCACACCCTCAGCCCCGCCCCCATTGACTTCCTGCGCTTGGCCACCTCCCATCCCCTCCAGGTTCACCCCTGAAGATGCAAAACAAAGCAAACCAAAGGAAGCGGGGTGTTTAATAGAAAAAAGAGGCCGGGCGCGGTGGCTCAAGCCTGTAATCCCAGCACTTTGGGAGGCCGAGACGGGCGGATCACAAGGTCAGGAGATCGAGACCATCCTGGCTAACACGGTGAAACCCCGTCTCTACTAAAAACTACAAAAAACTAGCCGGGCGAGGTGGCGGGCGCCTGTAGTCCCAGCTACTCCGGAGGCTGAGGCAGGAAAATGGCGGGAACCCGGGAGGCAGAGCTTGCAGTGAGCTGAGATCCGGCCACTGCACTCCAGTCCGGGCGACAGAGCGAGTCTCCGTCTCAAAAAAAAAAAGAAAAAGAAAAAAGAAACTGGAAGAGCATCCGCTATGGCTAGATGTGGCACTGGGCACCACCCTCTGCCCCCAGCTCCCCAGTCTGCCAGGCTGGGGGGTCCTAGAATGGCCACATCGTGCTGCCTGTCTCCCTGCAACCCATGGCTGTGGCCTCACTGCTGCGGGCCACAGGAGGCTCAGCATCCTCTTCAGGAGGGGGGACAGTGATGGCAGCGCCAGGAGGGGCCAGGAGCTGTGTCCCCATCCACCTTCAGGTCCCCAGGTCCCCTCCGCTCCAGGTGAGGCCATGGCAGCTATGGAAGGCAGGAAGCTGAGCCCTGCTGTGGCACAGAATCCCCCTCAAAGGAAAAACACCCTTCCCCGGGGTCCTCTCCCAAGGGGGGCTCTCACCACCACCCCTCGAAGTCTCAGGTCCAGTTGAACTCCTGTGGGAGCTGGTCTGGCTGCCCCTATCTGCAGTCACCATCCAGAGTGCTCAGGGCAAGAGACCCTCGCCCTGTGCCCTGACCGGCCTCGCCAAGCCTGCGGAGTGAGGCGGGGAGCTGGGGGACCACGGGGGCGGAGGGTACAGCTGGGTGGCCGCATATTGCAATGAGGGCTCTGGGCAGTAAGACTGAGGACTTGGCACCTCACAGTCCTGCCAGTTTAGGACGGAGCTTTGTTTACCTGCAAGGGATAGGAAAAAAAAAAAAAAAGACTGCAGCAGTATTCAAGACCACCCTCCCCACCAAACCAAGCCACGTGTGCTTGTCCACTACCCTACCCAGGGCCCATCCTGGCTTCCAGAAATGGCTTGTAGCCCTGGGGAGCAGAGGATATGCCCGGGAGGATGCCGGCCCTGCCAGCTGGCCTGGGCCCAGATGCCCGACCTCCCGCCTCCAGGCCCCATCCCCTGAGAGCTCCTTACAGCAGGAGCAGTACAGCAGCTCCATGACCCGGAAGCAGTTGTCCAGCAGGGCTTTGGGCCGCACTGGCTTCAGGTTCGGCCCTGGGGCATTCAGGAGGGACAACACGGATTCCACCTTGGGGCTGACCTCCACATCCTGGAAAGAAGGAAACCGTCAGGAGCGGTGGCGAGATGGGGCCGCACCCCAGGAGAGCCGTGAGCGCTGTCCAGTCACCTGGAGCTGCCCAAACCCCGGAAGAAGGACCAGACATCCTGTGACTAGGAGCCTGAAGAGCTATTTCTCACCATCTTCTTCCTGTGGGCGTGGGGAGGGTCCCAGATGCCACCTCTCACCCATGCACAACTCAGAGGCTTTGCTTTTTTTCCATCCTTGGAAAAATGAGTAAAGGGCTTAGGCCAAGACAGTGAGGAAAGTGGGGTATCTCACGCCCAGGCACGACCACCCACCACTGCGTGAGGACCCCCTGACCTGAGGAAAACTGTCCCTCAGGAAGCAAACACCTCCATCAACTCCAAGGAACAAGAGAAGGCCCTCACAGGGACACTGAGGCTTAAGTCACATACACAGGGCAGGGTGTCCAGCTCCAAGCTGGTGTGGTTTCTCTCCACGATACACAACAACAGGGTCATGTGGGGTGTACCGTGGCACCAAGGGAAGGAAGTCCCTGAACAGGAGGTCAGGACCACTGTAGAAAGCATCATGGGAAACGTGGGGGTGATCTTCTGGAAGGGGGCGACCACCCAGGCAGCATGTCCTGGACCAAACTGTCCCTCTCCTTCCCCAAAAAGCTGTGTCTTCGTCCTAGCCCTTGGTACCTGTGAATGTGACCATATTTGGAAATAGGCTCTTTGCAGAGGATTCAGTTCAGTATCTTAGAAGGACATCATCCTGGATTTCGAGTGGGCCCTAAACCCAATGCCTGATGTCCTTGTAAGAGAAAGGTCACAGAGACATGGAAACACAGGGCAGAAAGCCATGAAAAGACTGAGACGGCCAGGCACCGTGGTTCAACCTCTAATCCCAGCACTTTGGGAGGCGGAGGGAGGCATATCACTTGAGGCCAGGAGTTCAAGACCAGCCTAACCAACATGGTAAAACCCCGTCTCTACTAAAAATACAGGCGTTGTGACGGGCATCTGTAATCCCAGCTACTGGGGAGGCTGAGGCAGGAAGAATTGCTTGAACCTGGGAGACAGAGGTTGCAGTGAGCCGAGATTGCACCACTGCACTGCAGCCTGGGCCACAGAGTGAGACTCCGTCCCAGAAGGAAAAAAAAAAAAAAGCCACCACAGAGGCCAGGTAGGGTGGCTCATGCCTGTAATCCCAGGACTTTGGGAGGCTGAGGCAGGAAGAATTGCTTGAACCTGGGAGACAGAGGTTGCAGTGAGCCGAGATTGCACCACTGCACTGCAGCCTGGGCCACAGAGTGAGACTCCGTCCCAGAAGGAAAAAAAAAAAAAAGCCACCACAGAGGCCAGGTAGGGTGGCTCATGCCTGTAATCCCAGGACTTTGGGAGGCTGAGGCAGGAAGATCACTTGAAACCAGGGGTTCAAGACCAGCCTTGGCAACATAGCGAGACCCCATCTCTAAAATAATAAATAAATGAAATGAAATAAAAAAGAAAAATAGCCACCAAGGCGATCAAGGAGACTCCTGACTTTGTAGGAATTGACAGCCTCCCCACCAGTCTTGTCCCAGGAAAGCTCCAGGCAGCTGCAAAAACAGGTGCTAGTCCCTAAGCCCTTTCACCATCAGAAGCTCACAGTTGGCCTGGGATGTTCTGCCCACAGGCTGGGCCTTGTCAGCAGCTGGCTGGGCTGGGCAGCAGGTGGGTCCCCGGGACAGGTGTGCATCAGAATCCTGAGGAGGGCTGGTGGGGATGGGGATAGGCCCCACAGCACACACGGCCCGCATGGGTCATCTCGCCACCTTCCTTTTTACTACGACTCAGACATTTTAGAGGACAATATCCCTGAGGCCTCAGATCAATTTCTCTGAGCGGGGCGGGGATGGGGGACCTCTTTTTTTTTTAATCAACTAAAGTCCATAATTTACATTAGTGTTCACTCTGTGTTGTACAGTTCTGTGGGTTGTGACAAATGCATGATGTCACGTGTATACACCGTGAACGTATTATACAGCATCCTTTTTTTTTTTTTTTTTTTTGAGATGGAGTTTTTCACTCTTGTTGCCCAGGCTGGAATGCAATGGTGCGATCTCAGCTCACTGCAACCTCTGCCTCCCAGGTTCGAGCGATTCTCCCGCCTCAGCCTCCCAGGTAGCTGGGATTACAGGTACCCGCCACCAGGCTTGGCTTATTTTTGTATTTTTAGTAGAGATGGGGTTTCACCATTTGGCCAGGCTGGTCTTGAACTCCTGACCTCAGGTGATCCACCCACCTTGGCCTCCCAAAGTGCTGGGATTACAGGCATGAGCCACTGCGCCAAGCCCGCAGCGTTTTACTGCCCTAAACATTCCCCATGCTCCATCCATTCTTCCCCTCTCCCCCTACCCCGCCTCCAGGACCCTCATGTTGCAGAAACAAAGAGGGTACGATGACTTGCCCAGGATCCAGAGGGAGAGAGGCAGAGCCTAGAATAGAGTCTCTCAGAGGCATCGCCTGCCCCACGAGCCCAGTTCTCATGGCCACCACAGCCGCCTCTTCCTTCTGCAGGCCTCTTTTCCCGCACCCTTCCCCCACTTCTCCCATGCCCCTCGGCTTGTGCCCATCTTTCCGTGTGTTCACCCTTTCCCTCACCAGCCCTTGGCCACACCTCATAGATTCATACATGCGCATGCTCACACACACACATGCACACACGTGTGCACACACACGAGCCCCGCCTGCCACCCTTCCTCACAACTCACCGTGAGGCCCTGCTGGACATTCAGCAGCAGCGTCTGCACCTCCTGCAGGTACTTCCAGGACGGGTGGCCATCGAGCAGCACGCCCTGCACCGACTCAGTGGCACTGAGACTCACCAAGACCCACAGATACCGCAGCTCCCGCTCGCTCACCCGGGCCCTCTGCTGCGGAGACAGGGAAGTCACTGCAACCCCGGAGACACAGGCCTCTGGGCTCTGACCACTCTGACCACCCCTTCACCAGGAACTTGCCCCTGCATAGGGAGCAGACACAGGCCGTCCACTGCGGACAGTGAACAAACGTGTGCCTGGGCCAAGGGCCAGCCTGCTCTCGGGACTGAGGAGAGGCCCCAGGCCAGCAGCACCACCTGCCAATCCCAGTGCGCCTCTGAGGCTGGGGCCCACCAGATGTCACAGGAGGCAGGGTCCCCCCAGCCCAGGAAGGGATTCTTACCAGCCTGGTGACATTGGCAATTCTGAACACCCCCTCGTAAGGCACACTGATCTTGTAGTTGATGGGGAAGTAGTGTTTCTAGAAAGGCACAAGAACAAACTATGAGGCCAGAAGTAGAAATGACCAGCAGGCTCCCTAACCTCCCAAATGATCGTTTTTTAAGAGTTAGTCTCACTCTGTCACCCAGTCTGGAGTGCAGGGGCAAGATCATGGCTCTCTGAAGCCTCAACCTTCCAGGCTCAAGCAATCCTCCCACCTCAGCCTCCCAAGTAGGTGGGACTACGGGTGTGTGCCACCACGCCCAGACAATTTTTTTTTTATTTTTTGTAGAGATGGGGATTCGTCATGTTGCCCAGGCTGGTCTTGAACTCCTGGGCTCAAGCGATCCTCCCACCTCAGCCTCCCAAAGTGCAGGGTTATAGGCATGAGCCACCATGCCCGGCCTCCAGATGAATTTTGATGTAGAAGGAGAAAACTCAGGGCCCAGCCCTTTGATGGCAGAGGTGGTCCTGTGCAGAGAGGTCTGCCTGGCGCCTAACTGGGATAAAAACAAGTCACTTTCCTCTGGGACACAGGGAGGGTCAAACAAAATGTGCAGTTCCTATTAAGGCAGAAGTTTCATGTTCAAGAGTGAGGGCGCCACTTCAAGAAAAACATACTATTTTGTGGGTGAGAATCTTATAAAACCTACAATGGTGATGGTTGCACAACTCTGTGAACTAAAAAACCTTTGAGTTGTGCACTTGAAATGAGTGAATTACATCTTTTATATATAAATATGTAAATTCTATCTCAGTAAAGCTGTTAAAATAAAAAAGACATGAAGCCAACTGCAGTGGCTCATGCCTGTAATCCCAGCACCTTGGGAGGCTGAGGAGAGAGACTCACTTGAGCCCAGGAGTTTAAGGTTACACTGAGCTATGATCCCGCCACTACACTTCAGCCTGGACAACAGAGTGACACCCTGTCTCTAAAAATTAAATTAATTAATTAAAAAAGTTACATAGGTCAGGCATGGTGGCTCACACCTGTAATCCCAGCACTTTGGGAGGCCAAGGTGGGCATATTGCTTGAGCCCAGGAGTTCAAGACCTGGGCAACATGGTGAAACCCTGTCTCTACTCAAAAAAAAAGTTTTAATTAGCTGGGCATGTTAGCATATGCCTGTAGTCCCAGCTACTCGGGAGGCTAAGGTGGGAGGATCATTTGAGCCTGGGAGATGGGGTTGTATTGAGCTGAGATTATCTACTGAACTCCAGCCTGGGCAACAGAGCAAGACCCTGTCTCAAAAAAAAAAAAAAAAAAAGTTTTTTAGAAAAGGAAAAAAAAAAAAAAAAAAAAAAAGGGCTGGGCACAGTGGCTCACGCCTGTAATTCCAGCACTTTGGGAGGCCAAGGCGGGCAGATCACGAGGTCAAGAGATGGAGACCATCTTGGCTAACACGGTGAAACCCCGTCTCTACTAAAATTACAAAAATTAGCTGGGCATAGTGGTACATGCCTGTAGTCCCAGCTACTCAGGAGGCTGAGGCAGGAGAATTGCTTGAACCCGGGAGGCGGAGGTTGCAGTGAGCCAAGATTGAGCCACTGCCCTCCAGCCTGGCGACAGAGCAAGACTCCATCTCAAAAAAAAAAAAAAAAAAAAAAAAGGCGCATATAGCCACACAGACATCTCCACTCTGCAAAAAAACCAAAGACTCCAATTTCTATGTCTTTATCTCCCCGGCAAGTAAGTGCCTGGGGTTCCTCAAAGAGCTCCAGGTGTACATTCCTGAGTCATATGGTGAGTGCCACTGTGGAGGTGGGATTAAAGTGAGATCAAAGAGGAGCGGAAGCTCCAGGAGATGGCAGGAGAGGGGTCAGTAAATGCAGACCAGGTGCATGGGTAGGTTTCGGAGAAAGACAGAGAAACAGGCCATGGTCAGCTCAGGGCTGACACGGGTCCTAGGAAGGGCTCTGAATGTCCAGAGGCCTATGCCAGGTGAGCCCCGGGACACAGGGACAGGGACACAGCTGGTGCCCACGTGGTTACCATGTACTGAAGTCGGTTCCTGTACTGCAGCTTGTCCCGCAGAAAACCCGTGACAGTGCACTCCTCACTCTGCGTCAAGGGCCATATCTCCAAACGCTCGTTCCCACAGGCCATGCCAAGGAGGATCCCAATATCTGTGGACCACACCCGACAAGAGCACATGAGCACCCTCCATCTCATCCACGCCGTCCACAACGTGCAAAGCCGAGCACGACCATCATCCGTTCGCATAGGTGACAAGCACCGATGGGAAAGGTGTGGCGGGCATGGGATCTGGAATGCTTTCCCTGGGGTCTGGCTCCAGAATAGCAAGGTCAGCTAGGCACCAGCAGTCCAGAGGGTCCACATCCACCCCACGCCAGCCACTGGAGCCCCCCAGGAGGCACGCCCCAGGGTCGACGTTTGGTCTCCCCGCTTCTCTTGCTCTGTGAGGCAGGCACAACCTCCCTCCCAGGACAGCCTCAGCCCCTGGTGTCCGGGTGACATGTTTTCAAAGCTCGGTGCTGGGTTTTCCAAGCCAGGCATTCAAGGAGATCGAATCATCCTGGATTCTGGTTTCAGCTTGACAAATGACTCTTTAGTCATCCACCCCACTTTCTTTCCTGCTCTATCCGATCTTAGCATCCCTCCTAGCTGACTATGCCAGCGGGTCTGTCGCGTTTTCCAGTCTGGTCATTCTAGGACGTTAAGCAAATCTCACACTTGGCTGCCTCTCTTCCTGCAACAAACGAACCGCTGAAACATTACCACCCTTTGCCACTGGGGGTCAATGTGACTTCAAAAATAGCCTAAACGATTTCCAAGTGACTGAACAGAAAAAATAGAAAATTCGCAACAAATATGAATAAAGGTTAAGTCCATTAGAGCAGAAAGAATAAAACAGAAGTAGGCCAGCAACTACCCAAAATATCAGACTCACTAACTAGATAAATAAATTCACATTAAAACAGTCAGATATAATTTTTTTTTTGTCACCCTGGCTGGAGTGCAGTAGTGGGATCATGGTTCACTGCATCCTAGAACTCCCAGACTCAAGCGATCCTTCCACCTTAGCCTCCAGAGTAGCTAGGACTACAGTTACACGCTACTACACTTGCTAATTTTTGTATTTTTTGTAGAGACACGGTATCGCCATGTTGGTTGGACTTGCCTCGAACTCCTGAGCTCAAGCAGTTCTCCTGCCTCAGCCTCCCAAAGTGCTGGGATTATAGGTGTGAGCCACTGTGCCTGGCCCATTTTTCATATATTCAAATGAAAGTTTTTGTGTTTGTGGTTTTGGGTTGTTGGGGCTTTTTTTTTTTTTTTTTTTGAGATTTTTTTTTTTTTTTTTTTGAGACAGGGTTTTGCTATGTTGCCCAGGCTTGTCTCCAACTCCTAGTGTCAAGCAGTCCTTTCATCATGGCCTCCTGAGTAGCTGGAATGAGAGGCAAGTGCCACTACACCCCGCTTCCCAGCCTTTTTTTTTTTTTGAGACGGAGTCTGGCTCTGCCACCCAGGCTGGAGTGCAGTGGTGTGATCTTGGCTCACTGCAAGCTCCGCCTCCCAGGTTCACATCATTCTCCTGCCTCAGCCTCTCGAGTAGCTGGGACTACAGGCGCCCGCCACCACGCCCGGCTAATTTTTTTGTGTTTTTAGTAGAGACGGGGTTTCACCGCGTTAGCCAGGATGGTCTCCATCTCTTGACCTCGTGATCCGCCCGCCTCGGCCTCCCAAAGTGCTGGGATTACAGGCGTGAGCCACCGCGCCCGGCCTTTTTTTCATAAAGGGATGCTGTTTTTTTTGTGTTTTTTTGTTTTTTAAGACAGAATCTTTCTCTGTCGCCCAGGCTGGAGTGCACTGGCACAATCTCAGCTCACTGTAACCTCCACCTCCCAGGCTCAAGCAATTCTCATGCCTCATGCCTCAGCCTGCCGAGTAGCTGGGATTACAAGCAAGGGCTACCACACCCGGCTATTTGGTATTTTCAGTAGAGGTGGGGGTTCACCATGTTGGCCAGACTGTCCTCAAACTCCTGGCCTCAAGTTGATCTCCCTGCCTCTGCCTCCCAAAGTGCTGGATTTACAGGCATGAGTCACCATGCCCAGCCATACACCCAGCTCATTTTATTTTAATAATTAATACTTGATGTTAGTCAAATAGTGCTGTCCTGGAAAGCAATTTAGCAATTTATGCTATTAATGGATTTAATAGTATCTGTACTCTTCAAACCACTAAGCCTTAAAAATGTCAATACCCTTTCACCAACTAAATTCACTTCTAGGAATAAATTGGAAGAAAAATAAAAAAGATATAACCAAAAAATTATGGACAAAGATGTACAGAGCAGCATTTATTTCATAACAGTGAAAATATGGAAATGGCCTAGATGTTCCATAATAATGCATGTAGCCAATAAAAATCACATTGTCAAAGATACAGCTGTGCTATAAGAAAAATTAGATATGCTTAGTGAAGCTTAAAAATAGCGTGACTCAGCACTATCTGTGTTCCTTCCTACCATGACTACCAAATCTCTATGGGAGATTTTTTCATGTTTTTCTTTTCAAATAGGGTCTTGCTTTGTTGCCCAGGCTGGAGTGCAGTGGCACCATCATTGTTCACTGCGACCTCAAACTCCTGGGTTCAAGCAATCCTCCCTCCTCAGCCTCCCAGTAGCTGGTACTACAGGCACCACCACCACCACAACCAGTTAATTAAAAAAAAAAAATTGTAGAGACGAGGTCTTGCTGTTTTGCCCAGGCTGGTCTTAAACTCATATGCTCAAGTGATGCTCCCACCTTGGCCTCCCAAAGTGCAAGGATTACAGGCATGAGTCACCACACTTGGCCTTGGCCTTTCAGGACATTTTTTATGTTCTCTAATCCATATCTATTATTGTTACAGACAAAAGCAATAACCATCCTCTTTTTTTTTTTTTTTTTGACAAAAGCAGTCAGGCAGGCTGAGTCACCTCCCGAGCCACCCCCAGCTATGAGTAGGAATTACTGATTGGATTTTCCCCACTCCCCAGCATCTTGGAAGGCTTTGTTCTTACAGCCCCTCTGGTCTGAGCCACACCACCTGTTTGCCACCTCCCCACTGCCTTCTCCAAACCTGCTCTGCTCAGGCCTCCTGCCTGGCGTTTGCCACTGCGGGACCTCCCACCGGGAGTGCCCTTGATCAGCTCAGAGCCTCAGGCCTCCTCAAGCCCTGTACCCCACATAGCCACACATTTTTTGCTAAGTTGCAAGTTTGCAACCTATCTTGCACTTCCTCTCTCTCTTCCCCTGTGCCTGATACAGTATTGGGCCAGAGGGACAGATAAACACGAACTGAACCAGTGTTTGGCCCTTTTCACATCTGCTTGCTTTCTGTCCTAAGTCCTGAACCCCTCGCCTTGGCACCCACCCTTGCAGGTCAAGATCATCCCTGCCTCCTAGGCTCATGCTTTGCCCTGCACTGGGTACCCTCTCACACTACAAACCTCTTTCAAAGCCTCCCAGAGACTCTTCTCTCTCCCAATCACCCCGCCAGGGTCTCCCCTGCCTGCACCAGCCCCCATCGGTCTCTGTCTCCAGCACCACCTTCCCCATTCACTCACGACCTTGCCTTTGGTATGTGAATCCATAACACAGTTAAACACTGCGCAGCCCAGAGTGCTGAGCACTTCACATGTGCATTTGGGGATTTGCCTCAAGCAGTAGAAATGGGAGCAGAGCTGGTTAAGGCACAGGTCGTCCTGCCTGCCCCAGAGTCTCTGCTCAACCAGTCGAGGATGCAGCCAGAGAATCTACCTTTCTAACAAGGTCCCAGGTAAAGCTGTGGCTGGGGGTCTGGAACCACAGACCTAGAGCAGCAGCAGTTGCAAGCTGGTGTCCCAAGGGCCACCTCTGGTCCACAGGGATTTCACATAACGATTAAAACTTTCAGCTTTTCTTTAAAAAAATCAGTATCTCTGTCCACACTGGGTCTTTTTTCCTGTGTGGTCATCACCATTGGCCGTCTACTCACCCCTCAACCCTACAGCAACTGCCCTTCTCTGCATCCCGTTCTGGGGCCTTGGGGACCCGGCAGCTGTGGCCTCAAGGCAAGAACTGTGCCTTGGAGTGACACTGAGCCTCCCAGCCTGGCATGGTGGGCACACAGACCGCCCTGGAAAAGCTGTCCGCAGATGATCTGCCTCTCCCCCAACTGGGCAGCCTTCCTCTGAGACTGCAGCCCAAACATCACTGCTAAGTGTAAGTTTCCTTTTTTGCTGCCTCCACCCACCCAGAGAAACAGGTTAACAGACAGGGACCAGGCAAGGACAGCACAGCCCCAACCTCAAGGCCACTGTCCCCCACATACTCTGTACACCAGGAACCCCACAGCCAGTGCCACCCCTGACCTTAGTCAGGAGACCCACCCTGCCTTTGTCTTAGCCCAGAGGTAAGAACCCACAAGACAGGCTGGGCATGGAGGCTCATGCCTGTAATCCCAGCACTTTGGGAGGCCGAGGTAGGCGGATCACCTGAGGTCAGAAGTTCGAGACCAGCCTGGCCAACATGGTGAAACCCCATCGCCACTAAAAATACAAAAATTAGCCAGGTGCAGTGGCAGGTGCCTGTAGTCCCAGCTACTCGGGAGGCTGAGATATGAGAATCATTTGAATCCGAGAGGCAGAGGTTGCAGCGAGCTGAGATTGCGCCACTGCACTCCAGCCTGGGCGACAGAGTGAGACTCCATCTCAAAAAAAAAAATAAAGGCCGGGCGTGGTGGCTCAAGCCTG
>NW_012112697.1:5472301-5480132 GCF_000951035.1 Colobus angolensis palliatus
GCGGCAGAGCAAGACTCCGTCTCTAAATAAATAAATAAATAAATAAATGAATAAATAAATTAAAAAATAAATGAATAGTAAATAAAACAAACTGCCAGACAGAAAGGAGGTTGAAGAAAGATCTGTGTGAGTACAGTACTCCCTTCCTTGTTCCCTGGCCCTGGGTGGGGGGCAGGAGGGGCCTGCCCCCTCTCTGAGATGACCCCATGTGCAGTGACAAGTGGGGCTTGTCACCCCCAGCCCCGGGGACCAAATCTAAACCTGTGCAGTGGGTTAAATAGCATCTCCTCCAAATCCACACTCACGCGAACCCCAGAATGTGACCTTGTTTGGAAATGGGGTCTTTGTGATGTAGGAGGTAGGACCAACTCCAGAGGCGGAGTCCTGACACTGGACCCAATTGAAGACTAGTGAAAACAGGGATGGACGGGGTGGAAGCAGCATTCCAAAAGACATGCCCAGCAGGGTGCTATGTCAGTTTACCATTGCCATGGCAACGCCTGGGAGTTACCGCCCCTTTCCATAGCAATGACCCAATGGCCCAAAAAGTTACGAGAAATGTCTGCATAAACTGCCCCTTTATCTGCATGCAATTAAAAGTTGGTATAAATATGACTGCAAACGGCCCTAAGCTGCTCCTCAGTACACTTCCTCTGGCACAGCCCTGCTCTGCAGGAGCTGGCACGGAGCTGTAACACCTCTTCAGTAAAGCTGTCTTCTCCTACCTACCAGCTTGCCTTGAATTCTCTCCTAGGCAAAGCCAAGAACCCTTGCAGGCTAAGCCCCCTTGGGGGCTCGACTGTCCTGTGCCACTTACAGGCGTTATTAAATGAAGAATGTCAAGATGAGGCCATCCTGGATTTAGGAAGGTCCCTAAATCCAGGGACTAGTGTGCTAGGAAGAAGAGGAGCGGACACAGAGACACGTAGAGGGAAAGACCGCACAAAGACAGAGGGAGATCTGAGTGACTAGGCCACAGGCCAAGGAGGCCAGGAGCCACCAGGAGCTGGAAGAGGCAAGGGAGGCTCCTTCCCAGCACTTTTGGAGGGAACACAGCTCTGCAGGCACCCTGATCTCACACTTCCAGTCTCCAGAACTGTGAGACCATACGTTGCTGTTGCTCTAAGCCACCCAAAGCATACTAATTGGTTATGGCAGCCCAACTACCTCAGCACCCCAGTCCCTGGGCACCAGCCCCCACCTAAATCTGCTGCTCTCCCTCTCCCTCATCCCCCATCGGGTCCTTGCCTGGTCCTAAGACCTGCCTCCTGGAGCTTTTACCCCATCTCCCTTGCTTTTCTTTCTCTCTTTTTCTTTTCTTTTCTTTTTTTTTTTTTTTTTAAAGACAGGGTCTCACTCTGTTGCCCAGGCTGCCATGTAGTGATGTAATCCTTGCTTACTGCAGCCTCAACCTCCTGGGCTCAAGTGATCCTCCCACCTCAGCCTCCTGAGTAGCTGAGATTACAGATGTATGCCACCACACCTGGCTAATTTTCCTTTTTTTTAGAGATGGGGTCTCGCTATGTTGCCTAGCATGGTTTCAAACTCCTGACCTCAAGCCATCCTCCTGCCTTGGCCTCCCACAGCACTGGGATCACAGGCGTGAGCCACCAGCCCAGCATCCCTTGCCTTTCATTCGCACCTCCACCTCCAGAATGACCCTTATTCCCTCCTGTGCAGACGGCGACAACAGCAACTCCTACAAACACCGCCAGACTGATCTTCAAGAGCAGAGGAACTCCCAATCACGACGACACCCCCGCCCGGCTCTCAAATCCTCCAGGGCTGCCTGCTGTGGGGAGGGATGCACGCTTTGCCTGGCTTTCAAGGCCTCCGCCAACTGGGTCCAAACCAGCTCCCAGCCTGGCCTCACCATCCCACCGCTGAACCTTTGCTCACACTGGCCCCTCTCCCTGGAACACAGGCCTTATGACCCCAGGTCTCCCTGTGTGAGCACCACCCCACCTTCTAGACCATTTCCAGCAGCCCCTCCCCCACATTGCACCCTGCTTCTCATGACCTACGGGCTTCCAGAACATTGGGTCCAGCTGAGTCCTTCCACCCGTCCCTAATGTCCCAACCCTTTGTTGTATATTTTCACAAGGGCCAGGGTGGACCCAGCTCTTCTCTGAATCTCTCGCAGGCTCATACTCCGAACCTCAAACAATTCCTGAGCACTCAACCCTGTGCCAGGCGTTGGAGACAGAGGCACGAGACAGCAAGGTCCTTGTTGTCATGGCAGTGACTCTGCAGTGGGCACGTGGGAGGCACCAGAAAAATGTGTTGAATTTGAGTCAATTAAATTGAATCTTGGAGACAGGGGATCTTGGTCTGGCCTCCCACCCAGTAGGCATGAGAGGCTTCCAGATCCTTTTTTTCCTTTCTGTCCTCATTTCAACTTATTTTTCTTTTTCCAACAGTGTTATCACTCTGCTTTTTAATTCTGTTCTGTTAGGAGGGAGGGTCGGAGGGGAACAGGCTGCCTTCTCCAGGCACCTGGCTGCTCTTCTGCCGTGGGTCTTGGATCCCTGGACACTTTCACCAGCCCCCACCCCACCCCCCACCGGCCACACCCAGGACTCTGCCTCTGCTGCCCGCACGGGGCTCCCCAGTGCCCACAAGCCTGGAAAGGTGAGATGCTGCCACCTACCCCCAGTGCCTGCCCCGACCTAAGACCACCCTGAGGACCATGCGCACCCAGCCAGAACCGCCCACCCAGCTTGCCGGTCAGAGCCTGAAGTCAGCGGCAGACAAGGCAGAGGGTGGCCGTGGGAATCCCAGAGGGTGTCTGCAGTCTGACTGTTAAGCATCGCAACTTCTCACCAGCAAGAATGCCCTGGTTGCTATGGTTACAGCAGATCCTGGATCTAGGCCAAGGCCTCCCAGGGCAGGTCCCCAGGGACCCCCCCCCAGTACTCACAGCGCAGCCAGGCGAAGCCCCGGGGCATGGTGGCGTTCCTCGTCCCCCTGAGAGCTCAGGCGCTGTCCCCAGCAGTGTGTCCACAGAGGCCTAATACGGCCTACATGGCCTCGGGGCAGCAGAGGTAGCCACTGAGTCAGGGAAGAGCTGGCCCTGGAGGAGTGGCCAGGCTGCAGGATCGGGCAGGTGCCCCAAGGGCAGCAGCTGCCCTTATCTGGCCGGCAGCGTGGAGGACAGCCTGGGGGCGGTGGCTGCGAGTCCCATGGCAGCCCAGAAGCGGGTCTGAGCCGGTGGCTTGGGGGGTCTTTCGGGGTCTTCCTTTCCAAGGAGCACGAGGAGAGTCCCTGGCAGGCCCCTCGGAATCTGGGGCTGGGTGACGCTTTCTCTGATTTCTCCGACTGCAGCTGCTCAGTGTGAAATCTGGCTCTGGGAAGAGAAAGGAGGAGAGAAACTGATTATGTAAGAGCAGCACTGCCACTCAGCCATCAGCCACGGTGCACACCGCACCCACAGCCTGCACAGGACCACCCGGCCCTGGCAGTTGGACACGGCTCACATGAGAAATGACTTCAGAATGTCCGAGCAGCCCTGGCCCATGAGTGAGTTATGATGACACCAGCTGGCAGCCTGGGGCCTGAACAAAAGCAGGACCAACGAATGAACAGGTGGTTTGAGTTCACACACTGAGGGCCGTGGTAGAGTCCACGAATGATTCAGGCTGCAGGATAGGTTAAAAAAGATGAGCCGAGCGCGGTGGCTCAAGCCTGTAATCCCAGCACTTTGGGAGGCCAAGACGGGCGGATCACAAGGTCAGGAGATTGAGACCATCCTGGCTAATACGGTGAAACCCTGTCTTTACTAAAGAATACAAAAAACGAGGCGGGCGCCTGTAGTCCCAGCTACTTGGGAGGCTGAGGCAGGAGAATGGCGTAAACCTGGGAGGCAGAGCTCGCAGTGAGCTGAGATCCAGCCACCGCACCCCAGCCTGGGCGACAGAGCCAGACTCCGTCTCAAAAAAAAAAAGCAGATGAGCTCCCACTCTGAAAACAATGCCAGACGTGGTGGCTCATGCCTGTAATCCCAGCACTTTGGGAGGCCAAGGTGGGAGGATTGTGTGAGCCCAGGAGTTTGAGACCAGCCTGGGCAACATAGTAAGATCTCATTTCTATTAATAAAAATAAATAAATAAGAAAAAATAATTTTTTTTGAGACAAAGTCTCACTCTGTCATCCAGGCTTAAGTGCAGTGGTGTGATCTCAGTTCACTGCAACCTCCACCTCCCGGGTTCAAGCAATTCTCCTGCCTCAGCCTCCCAAGTAGCTGGGATTACAGATGCGCACCACCATGCCTGGCTAATTTTTGTATTTTTAGTAGAGATGGGGTTTCACCATGTTGGCCAGGCCGGTCTCAAACTCCTGGACTCAAGTGACCTGCTGCCTTGGCCTCCCAAAGTGCTGGGATTACAGGTATGAGCCACCGTGCCTGGCCAGAACAAAGGTCTTTACATTTATTGAATCTCTCACAGCAATCTCACGGAAGCACAAAATCTCAGTTTATCAATGAGGAAACTGAGGCCCAGAAAGGTTAACACACTTGTCCAAGGTCATACAGCTTGTAAGAAGTGTGACCGGAATTCACACCGTGGGCTAGTGGCTGCTCCCAAAAGTTGACACCCACACAGGGCTCAGCACGTGTGCATGGTCCTCCCATCTGCCCCTCTGGACTCCGCAAGGTCTGGACCATTGTGTCCGTTCTGCAGATGAGGCTGGAATTCCGTCTCTGATTTAGTTCTCTTCCATCCCCTCGCCTCTTCCCTGTCTCCCCTCTGGTGGGGGGAAACGGCTACAGAGTGACACCATTGGGGGAGAGCAGGTATGACTTTTGCATCTTCTTCATTGTGTGATCCATAGTGTCACCGAAGAATGCTGGCCCTTACCCTGGGAGGTGCCCAGCGGGCAGGTAGGGCCTTATAGAGAGAACGTGGGTTGTTCAAGTGAATCCCTTATGCAGTCATGCTGAATCTCAGTCCCAGTTGCTACCTGCTGCTGCTCCTCTTCCTTGTCCTCCCTCCTCCTTCCTCTTCCTCCTCTTCCTCCTTCCTCCTCCTCCCTCTTTCCTCCTCCTCCTCTTCCTCTCTCCTCCTTCTCTTCCTCCTCCCTCCTTCCTCTTCCTCCTCTTCCTCCCTCCTCCTTCTCTTCCTCCTCCCTCCTTCCTCTTCCTCCTTCCTCCTCCTCTTCCTCCTCCTTCCCCCTCCTCCTCTTCCTCCTTCCTCCTCTTCCTCCTCTTTCCCCCTCTCCTTTCCCCTTCCTCTTCCTCCCCTTCTTCCTTTCTCCTCCTCCTTCCTCCTCCTTCCTTTTCTTCTTCCTCCTTCCTCCTCCTCCTTCCTCCTTCCTTCTCCTCTTCTTCTTTTCCTCCTTCCTCCTTTCTCCTCCTCCTTTCTCCTTCCTCCTTCTCCTCCCTCCATCTCCTTTCTCCTCCTCCCCTTCTTCCTCCTCCTCCTCCCTTCTTCTCTCCTCCTTCTTCCTTCTCCCCCTCCTCCTCCTCCCTTCTCCCTCCTCCTCCTCTTCTTCCTCATTCTCCTCCTCCTCCCTTCTCCTTCTCCTCCTCTCCCTCCCCCTCCTCCTCCTCCTCCATCCCACCCTGGCAATTCCCCTACTGTTACATTCGTTTGGGGATTTTTTCAGGTTTGTTGAGGGCTAATTTACATATACTACATTTTACCCTTTTCAGTATACAATTCTAAAAGTTTTTAGCAAATTCATAGAACTGTGTAATTACTGTAATAATCAAGATACAAAACATTTCCATCTACCCAAAAAATTCCCTGCTGTGGCTTCTCAGTCAGCTCCTCCCCCAGCCCCAGCCCTAGGCAACAACTCATTTGTTTTCTGTCCAGCACGCCTGCCTTTCTCAGAATGTCATATAAATATACAATTGTAGTGTGTGGCCTTTTGTTTTGGCTTCTTTCACTTGGGACACTGCATTTGGGAACCAGCCATATTGTTGCAGGAGTTAACACAGATGCTTGATGGGGTTAAGTCCTGATAAACCCATCTATAAGTCAAAAATAACATAAATAAAAAACAGATTTAGGCTGGGCACAGTGGCTCACGCCTGTAATCCCAGCACTTTGGGAGGCCAAGGCTGGCAGATCACCTGAGGTCAGGGGTTCGAGACCATCCTGGCCAACATGGCAAACCCTTTCTCTACTAAAAATACAAAAAATAGCCAGACGTGGTAGTGCATGTCTGTAATCCCAGCTACTCGGGAGGCTGAGGCAGGAGAATCGCTTGAACCCAGGAGGCAGAGGTTGCAGTGAGCCGAGATCACGCCACTGCACTCCAGCCTGGGTGACAGAGTGAGACTCCATCTCAAAAAAAAAAAAAAAAAAAATCCCTAGCCAGGTATAGTGGCTCATGCCTGTAATTTTAGCTACTCGGGAGGCTGAGGTAGAAGGATTGCTTGAGCCCAGGAGCTCAAGGCTGCAGTGAGCTAGGATCGCACCACTGCACTCCAGCCTGGGCAATAGAGTGAGACGGTGTCTCAAAAAACAAAAATAAAAAATAAATTACCTTGCTAGACCTGCACTGCGATGTCCACCAGTTGGGGCAGTAAGGCCCTGCCCATCCTGTGGGCTTCACTCCCCGCTCCTTTCCTAAGACACATGCTTTGTTTTTGGTTCCTCTGTCCCCTGTCCAAAAACCGAGACCACCTCCCCATGGAGGGAACATGCAACTTGAATTAGAATCCTGGCAGCTTAGAGCCTGTGCCCCAGCCCTTAAGAGGTGGTGCAATTTCATGTTCAGGACACACACAGCCTGTGAGAAACCCCAAGCACCCACTTAATTTGCTGTATAACAAATCACCCCAAAATACAGTGACTGAAAACAATCATGTGTTATTTTTCATGAACTACAGGTTGGCTGGGACTTAGCTGATCTAGGCTGGACTTGGCTGATCTGGGCTTGGCTCAGCTGAGCCAGGGTGGGCTGGGCTGATCTGGGCTGTCCTTGGCTGATCTGGGCTGAATTTGGCTGATCTAGGTTGGACTTGGCAGATCTAGTCTTGGCTCTGCTGATCCAGGTTGGGTTTAGGTAATCTAGGCTGGGCTTGACTAATCTAGGCTGTACTTGACTGATCTAGCATGGGCTTGGCTGATAGTCCCAGCTACTTGGGAGGCTGAGGTAGGAGGATCGCTTGAGCCCAGGAGATCAAGGCTGAGGTGGGCTTGGCCATGTGAGTTGCTGTGACCAATGGGACATACTTGGACATTGGGACTTTCCCTCTATTGCTGCCAGGGGGCCTTCATATTATGTAAGTAATCCTGGTAGCCTGCTAGAGGAGGCATTGCTCAAGCCCCATTTGACGGAGGCTATCCTAGATGAGCTGGCCCTAGCCAAGTCATCCCAGCATCCTAGTCCACCCATAGAATCATGAGCTATAATAAATATTTATTTATTTTAAGGCATTAAGTGTTAGGGTGGTTTGTTACACAGTAGGAGCTAACTGATACACCACAAAGGTCCACCATCCCCAAAATGCTCCGTACACTGGTTCAGCCCCAAATCAAAACAACTTATAGGAGTGGTTCAGATAGCTTCTCTCAGACTGAAGCTCATCCCTGGTCAGGAGGCCTTTGAGGACAAAAGTATGCTGTCCTTGCCATAGGACCCAGCTCAAAATCTTCAGTTGGAAGAGGAGATTTCTAGAATTCAGGACTAGCCAAGACTTTTTTTTTTTTAACTCTGTCATATTTTATTTATTTTTTGCAACCTTTTTTCTTTTTTTTTTTTTTTTGAGACGGAGTCTCACTCTATTGCCCAGGCTGGAGTGCAGTGGCGTGATCTCCGCTCTGCCTCCCGGGTTCACGCCATTCTCCTGCCTCAGCCTCCCAAGTAGCTGGGATTACAG
>NW_012112697.1:5480978-5484638 GCF_000951035.1 Colobus angolensis palliatus
CCGGCTAGTTTTTTGTATTTTTTAGTAGAGACGGGGTTTCACCGTGTTAGCCAGGATGGTCTGGATCTCCTGACCTCGTGATCCGCCCACCTCGGCCTCCCAAAGTGCTGGGATTACAAGCTTGAGCCACCGTGCCCAGCCACTCCAGGAATATTTTAAAGCAAATCTCAAACATGCCATTTCACCAGTTTGTAGGGATTTTTGAAATATATAATCACAATATCATTATCACACAACCCTCAAATTAATAACTCTGTAATATGATTTCATAGAGAATCCATGTTCAATTTTCCCTGGTTATTTTTTAAACCTCTGATGTGCCTCTTAAGTATTTTTCTTTCTTTCTAAAAATCAATATATAATTTGCATGCCATAAAATTTACCATTTTAAAGCATACAGGCTGCGTGTGGTGGCTCACACTTGTAATCCCAGCGCTTTGGGAGGTCAAAGCTGGGGGATTGCTTGAGGCCAGGGCTTTGAGACCAGCCTGGACAACATGGTGAGAACCTGTACCTACCAAAAAAATTTTTTTTAATTAGTCAGGTGTAGTGGCATGCACCTGTGGTCCCAGCTACTTGGGCGGCTGAGGTGGGAGGATCACTTGAGCCAGGGAGGTCAAGGCTGCAGTGACCATAATCATGCCACTGGGCTCCAGCATGGGCGACAGAGCAAGACCCTGTCTCAAAATAAATAAAGTGCGCAACAGCCGGTGCGGTGGCTCACACCTGTCATCCCTGCACTTTAGGAGGCCAAGGCGGGTGGATCACCTGAGGTCAGGAATTCGAGACCAGCCTGGCCAATACTGCAAAACCCTACCTCTACTAAACATACAAAAGATTAGCAAGGCGTGGTGGTGTGCACCTGTAATCCCAACTATTTGGGAGAGTGAGGCAGGAGAATCACTTGAACCCAGGAGGCAGAGGTTGCAGTGAGCCAAGGTAGTCCCACTGCACTCCAGCCTGGGTGACAGAGCGAGACTCCATCCCAAAATAAAATAAATAAAAATAAAAATAAATAATAAATAAAGTGTACAACCTTGTGGGTTTTTTTTTTTTACTGTACTCATGAAGCTGTGCAACAGTCACCATTATTTAATTACAGAACATTTTTATCACCCCCAAAATAAACTCTGAACCCATTAGTAGTCACCCCCTATTCCCTCTTCCTCCCAGTCCCTGGCAACCACTAATATTCTTTTCTGTCTCTATGGATTTGCCTATTCTGGACATTTCATATAAATGGGATTTATTACGCAATACATGACCTTTCATGTCTGGCTTCTTTCGCTTAGCGTGTTTTTGCTTAGCGTGTTTTCACTTAGCGTGTTTTCAGGGTTCATTCATTTTGCAGCATGTTATGAACTGAAGTTTGTGTCTCTCCAAAATACATTTGTTGAACTTGTAACCCCTAATGTGGTGGTTTCTGAAGATGAGGCCTTGGGAGGTAATTAGGCTTGGATGAGGTCACAAGGACGGGGTCCTCATGGTGTGATAACACCTTTATAAGAAAAGACATCGGGCCAAGTGCAGTGGCTCACGCCTGTAATCCCAGCACTTTGGGAGGCCGAGGCGGGCAGATCACAAGGTAAGTAGTTCACGACCAGCTTGACCAGCATGGTGAAATCCCGTCTCTATTAAAAATACAAAAATTAGTCAGGTGCAGTGGCAGGTGCCTGTAATCCCAGCTACTCAGGAGGCTGAGGCAGGAGAATCTCTTGAACTCAGAGGGCGAAGGTTGCAGTGAGCTGAGATCACGCCACGGCACTCCAGCCTGGGCTATAGAGTGAGACTCAGTCTCACCAAAAAAAAAAAAAAAAAAAAAAAAAAAAAAAAAAAAAAAAAAAAAAAAAAAAAAAAGAGAAGACATCAGACTGCGCTTACTCTCTCTCCGTCTCTTCCCACACTCACACAAAGAACAGGTCATGTGAGCACATAGTGAGAAGGTGGCCATCTGCAACCCAAGAGAAGAGCCCTCACCAGAAATCAATCGTGCTGGTGCCCTGATCTCAAACCTCCAGCCCAGAGAACAGTGAAAAAACAAATTTCTGTTGTTTAAGCCACCCAGTCTATGGTATTTTGTGATGGAAGGCCAGGTAAACTAAGACACAGCATGTATCCATACTTCACTCCTTTTATTGTCAAATAATACTCCCTTGCATGAATATCCTACATTTTCTTTGTCCATTTCAGATTGTGTTGTTTTCTGGCTTCCTCCAAAGGTAACTAATGAGGATTTTTAGTGTCATTTTGAAATTATTAATTTTGTCCAGGCGCAGTGGCTCACACCTGTAATTCCAACACATTGGGAGGTTGCAAGGGTGGATTGCTTGAGCCCAGGAGTTCAAGACCAGCCTGGGCGACATGGCAAAACCCTGTCTCTACAAAAAATACAAAAATTAGCTGGACATGGAGGCATGCACCTGTAGTCCCAGCTACTCGGGAGGCTGAGGTGGGAAGATCACTTGAATCCGGGGAGATGGAGGCAGCAACAGGCCATGATCATGCCACTGCACTCCAGCCTCGGCAACAGAGTGAGATCCCCTCTCAAAAAGGAAAAAAAAAAAGAAAGAAAGGAGGGAAGGAAGGAAGGGAGGGAGAGAGGGAAGGAGGAATGGAGGGAAAGAATTTTTTTTAATTTATATATTTCAATCCATTGAAGTTACTTCCAAGTCAGGCTTATTGAGGTGTAACTGATGGACAGTGAAGCTCACCCTCTTTAAGTATACAGTGCCCTTGGCTGGTGGACTTTTGGGCTGTTTCCACCCTTTGGCCATTGTGAATAATGTGGCTATGAAAGTCCATGTGCAAGTTTTTGTGTAGACATAACATTTTCTTGTTGTGGTTGTTGTTGTTTTGAGACTGAGTCTCACTCTGTTGCCCAAGCTGGAGGGCAGTGGTGTGATCTCAGCTCACTGCAACCTCCGCCTCCCAGGTTCAAGTGATTTCCCTGCCTCAGCCTGACAAGTAGCTGTGATTACAGGAGTGCACCACCCCTTCCAGCTGATTTTTTTTATGTTTAGTAGAGACAGGGTTTCACCATGTTGGCCAGGCTGGTCTTGAACTCCTGACCTCAAGTGATCTGCCTGCCTCGGCCTCCCAACGTGCTGGGATTACAGGTGTGAGCCACCACAACTGGCCAACGTTTTCAATTCTCTTGAGTATATACCTGGGAGCATATACCTATATACCCTGAATGTACATTCAACCTTTTCTGGAAAAAGCAAAACTCCAGGAACAGAAATTAGATCAGTGACATCCCAAAATGGGGAGTGGGGAAGGGGATTGACTGAGAAGGGGCACAGGGAATTTTGGGAGGTGAAAGAAATGCTCTAAATCCTGAATGAGGTGTCGGTATATTATTTGTTGAAATTTACCAAACTGTGTGCTTGAAGAGGATGAGCTATACTGTACATTAACTATACTTCAAGAGGCCTGACTTAAAAATAACTTTAATTAATTGAAATATATACATTTAAAAGTTAACTTTTTTGTTTTGTTTTTTGAGACAGTCGCCCAGGCTGGAGTGCAGTAGGAAGATCTCAGCTCACTACAACCTCCACCTCCCAGGTTCAAGCGATTCTCCTGCCTCTGCTTCCCAAGTAGCTGGGATTACAGGTGCCTGCCACCACACCTGGCTAACTTTTGTATTTTTAGTAGAGA
>NW_012112697.1:5485293-5487269 GCF_000951035.1 Colobus angolensis palliatus
TCTCAAAAAACAAAAACAAAACAAAACAAAACAAAACAAAAAAACTATTAAATTTATTCTTTCTAAAGTTTTTCTTTTAATAAGTGTCCATGGTCTATAGCCTAGAGTTTCCTGATTGCAGATTCATGGTCCACTTCAACACGTTCCTCTGTGTGTGCTTTTTTTTTTTTGAGACAGGGTCTCCCTCTGTCACCCAGGCTGGAGTGCAGTGGCATAATCACAGGTCACTGAAGCCTCTACCTCTTGGGCTGAAGTGATCCTCTCACCTTAGCCTCCCGAGTAGCTGGGACTACAGGCGTGCACCACCACACTTGGCTAATTTTAATTTTTATTTTTTATAGAGACAGGGTCTCACTATGTTGCTCAAGCTGGTCTCAAACTCCTGGGCTCAAGCAATCCTTGACCCTGGCCTCCTTAAATGCTGGGATTAGAGGCGTAAGTGACCCCGCCTGGCCTCCTCTGTCTTCTCTTTCTGCATGTTTGCAGTGGGAACAGGCTCAAGCTCAGGCTGAAGCCCTTTGTCACGATACAAGTAGTGCTGTGTTCTTTCAACAGAAGGCACATGACAACTGCGCTCCACTCTTCACTGATGTTGGCAGCCAATGCCGCTTAATGCCTAGATCCATTAATTCACTGAGGGCTGCTAAATGTGATATTCTAATTCATCTCGCTTTCTGATCAAGCCTTTCCCCACGAGGCAAGCAGAGGCAGCAGCAGATCAACAGCTCTGCCAAGATGTCTGATATAAACGGAATATTGTGCTTTCCTCCTATTTCTGGCCTCTGCCTGAAATCAGATAGTCTCCAGGCCTGTGGAATTTGTTTTCAAATGCCTGCTTCTCAAACAAGATTGGCTGGGTTCTGGACATGCATTTTCCCATACGACCCAAACACATCTGAATGAATTTGATCAAATACACTCCTGGATCCAGGCTGTACACTTCTGGTGGGTGCCACCTATCTCTGATCAATGTCAGCATATCCAGAAAGCTCAGTGCCACACCATATCCTAAGAGCATCTCCCGAGCTGGAGTGTTCTCAAGTGAAACAAAACATGAAAATCCATGCCAGCTTTACAAGTGACAGAATCACCAAAACAGGGCGATGCCTTAGTCAGCATTTCCTGACTTAGAGCCAGGTGTCTACCACAACTCCCTTGGGCCAGATCTACCTACACGGAGATAGATTTCCCTGCATTCATTCACTTTTTTTACTTAAACCAGTTTATTTGTTTAAAAACAAACAAACAAACTGGGCTGGTGTAGTGGGATTATACCTGTAATCCCAGCATTTTCGGAGGCTGAGGCAAGGGGATTGCTTGAGCCCAGGAGTTTGAGACGAGCCTGGGCAACATAGTGAGACCTGATCTCTACAAATAATTTTTTGTAAGTAGCTAGATGTGGTGGCATATCCATAGTCCAGGTACTCAAGAAGCTTGATCCCAGGAGGCCCAAGCTGCAGTGAGCCGTGGGTGACAGAGAAAGGCCTTATGTCAAAGAAATAATAAACAAGTATAAAATATCATGGGAAAGCCTATGCAGCTATTGGGAGGATAAGAAACCACCAATCAGGGGACCAGGGAGAGAGTGCGGGGGTCAGAAGGCAGGAAAGTTTCCCCAGGGAAGGGGATGACTCCAGTTTTTTTCTTTTTTTCTTTGTTCTTTATTTTTTTTAGATAGGGTATTCACTCTGTTTCCTCAAACTTCCGGACTCAAGTGATCCTTCTGCCTTGGTCTCCCAAGTATCTGGGACTACAGGTGCGCGCCACCACACCTAGCTAAGTTTTACAATTCTTTTTTAGAGACAAGGTCTTGCTAAATTGCCCAGGCTGGTCTTGAACTCCTGAGCTCAAGTGGTCCTCCCACCTTGGCCTCCCAAAGTGCTGGGGTTACAGGCGTGCACCATCGTGCCCAGCCTGATTTCAGGTTTTGTTTTTGTTTTTGTTTTTGTTTTTTGAGACAGAGTCTAGCTCTGTCA
>NW_012112697.1:5494999-5497309 GCF_000951035.1 Colobus angolensis palliatus
AAGTTTCCTTTTTAAATAAATGTGGTTAAGTTTCTAGACTGTAGATGAACCAAGGGAAAACATGCAGGTATGAAATACAGACCCTGGGCCCGGCGTAGTGACTCACACCTGTAATCCCAGCACTTTGGGAGGCTGAGGCAGGGGAATCACTTGAGGCCAGGAGTTTGAAACCAGCCTGGTCAATATGGAGAAACTCTGTCTCTACTATAAATACCAAAATTAGCTGGGCAAGGTGGCTCACGCCTGTAATCTCAGCTACTCAGGAGGCTGAGGCAAGAGAATTGCTTGAACCTGGGAGGTGAAAGCTGCAGTGAGTTGAGATCACGCCACTGCACTCCCACCTGGGCAACAGAGCGAGACTCTGTCTCAAAAATAAAAATTAAAAAAAAAAAAAAAAGATACAGACCCTGAAGCTAGACCTTTTGGGTTCAAACTCTGTCTCCACCTTGCCTTGGGCAAGGTGAGGATCCTCTTTTGCCTCATCCTCTTCATCTGTAAAATGGGCTTGCTACGAGATTCTGACCTCAACGGGCTATGTAAGGATTTACTGCATTTCTATATACAGAAAACTTAGAACATGAGCTGGCACACAGTACACGCTATCTTGGTATTTGCTATTGTTATCATAACTCACTCATATTACTAATAGTAAAAAAATGGGTTTTGGAAAAACTTAGGCTTTTTCTTTTATTTTTGAATCATTTCCCCTTTTGCTATTGTTTTTGCACTATCAATAGAGATCTGTGAGCAAAATACTTACTTGATTGTGAAAGAAGGCAAGAAAGAAGCCCAGCGTGAGACCAGCCAATGAAACCCTTGAACACTGGAAACCGCTCCTGCTCAAGGAAGCTGCTGATGTTCTGCTTAAGTACTCTAGCTTCTGACCTCTGACCCTTGACCTCCGACCTCTGACCCTTGTCCTCCAACCTCTGACCTGTGACTAGCAAGGGGACTTAAGAGTAAAAGAACAGACTGTAGAGCACCCACACTTGTGCTGGGACAGTAGACAAAGGGCCTCCAACAGGCTTTTGTGCTTCCTGAGAGCAGCAGGAGACAAAAGAAAAGAAAACAAAACAAAAAGGAGCGGGGTAGGCTGCAGCAGCTGGAGGGTGTTTAGCTTGAGAGCTCTGTGATGGAAACCTCTGCAGAGGGGTTATCCCCTCTATGGATCAAAGAAAATATCTGTCGCCAAGAAAATCACTGTTTGAGTTCGCAGGATGCATGGTAACTGGGGCCCTCCACATTACCCTTGAGAGTATAAGCTGGGATTGTCATTTTGGAAGACTGGAGATTCTAACAAAGTTAAACACATACCTAGCCTCTGACCCAGCAATCCCACTCCTAGAATTTAACCTAGAAAAATCAAACTCTATGGCCACAAGATGAATGACCAAGAATGCATATTGCTGCTGTATTCATACTGTGAATCTTAGGCACTTCTAAAACTGAAAATCATCCAAATATCCACCAACAGAAGACTGGATGTATAAACTATGCCATAATCAGACAGTGGATTATTACTCTGAAATTAAAAGGAACAAACTGCTGATCTGTGCAGCAATATGGATGAATCTCAAAAACATTATTTTGAGCAAAAGCAGCCAGACACAAAAGCGTGCACACTACATAATTCCAGCTATTTGAATGCAAGAACAGGTCAATAAACTAATCTATGGTGATAGGAATCAGAACTGTGGTTTATCCGGGGTGGGTGGTGGTGGTAGGATCTGACTGGAAAGGGGCATTAGGATCTCGACTCACTGCAACCTCTGCCTCCTGGGTTTAAGGGATTCTCCTGCCTCAGCCTCCTGAGTAGCCAGGCTTATAGGCATGTGCTACCACACCCAGCTAATTTTTGTATTTTTGGTAGAGACAGGGTTTCACCGTGTTGGCCAGGCTGGTCTCAAACTCCTGATCTCAGGTGATCCACCCGTCTCGGCCTTCCAAAGTGCTGGAATTACAGGAGTGAGCCACTGTGCCCAGCCTGGAAATGTTCTATCTCTTCTTTGTTAGAGTGGTGGTCACATGGGTATACATAATTGTCAATAAAACATATCTGTACTGGGTTGAACAGTGCCACCTGCCCCCAATTCATATCTTACCTGGAATCTCAGAATATGACCTTGTTTGGAAACAAGAGTATTTGCAGACATCATTAGTTTTTTTTTTGTTGTTTTTTTTTGAGGCGGAGTCTTGCTCTGTCGCCCGGCCTGGAGTGCAGTGACCGGATCTCAGCTCACTGCAGGCTCCGCCTCCCGGGTTTACGCCATTCTCCTGCCTCAGCCTCCCAAGTAGCTGGGACTACAGGCA
>NW_012112697.1:5498189-5501864 GCF_000951035.1 Colobus angolensis palliatus
GCTGAGGCAGGAGAATTGCTTGAACCCAAGAGGCAGAGGTTGCAGTGAGCCAAGATCATGCCACTGCACTCCAGCCTGGGCGACAGTGCAAGACTCTGTCTCAGAGAGAGAGAGAGAGACAGGGAGAAGACCACATGATGATTGAGAAACTGCAGTGAGGTCCACAGGCCACGCAGCACCAGGAATTGTACGCAGACACCAGAAGCTGGGAAGAAGAAGGAAAAGATCCTCCCCTAGAGCCTTCAGAGAGATCACGGCCTTGCCAGCACCTTGATCTTGGATTTCTAGCCTCCAGATCTATGAGAGAATACATTTCTGTTGCTTTAAGCCACCAAATGTGGTACTTTCTTACGGAAGCTCTGGGAAACTACTATACCACCGAACTGAACATTTAAGATTGTGTATTTCGGCCAGGCACAGTGGTTCATGCCTGGAATCCCAGCACTTTTGGAGGCCGAGGTTGGGGGATTGTTTGAGGCCTGAAGTTTGAAACCAGCCTGGGCAACATAGGGAGACCACGTCGCTAGAGGAAAAAAAAATGTTTTTTTAATTAGCCAGGCATGGTGGTGCTCGCCTGTGATCCCAGCTACTCAGGAGGCTGAGGCAGGTGGATCACTTTAGCCTGGGAGGTCAAAGCTGCAGTGAGCCATGATCATGTCACTGCACTCTAGCCTGAGCAACAGAGTGGGACCCTGTCTCAAAAAAAAATATATATATATATATCAGTCTGGGCGCCTGTAATCCCAGCAGCACTTTGGGAAGCTGAGGAGGGCAGATCACTTGAGCTCAGGAGTTTGAGACATGCCAGGCAACATGGCGAAACCCCGTCTCTACTAAAAATACAAAAATTAGCCAGGCATGGTGGCATGCACATGGGGTCCCAGCTACTGAGGAGGCTAAGGTGGGAGGATCACTTGAGCCCAGGAGGTCGAGGTTGTAGTGAGCCATGGCTGTGCCACTGCACCCCAGCGTTTCCAAAAAAAAAAAAAAAAAAAAAATGTACTGATAAGACACATTTTAAGTATGAATTTTATTTTAAATGAGTTATACTCCAATTTTAACAATAGAAAATTGCTCATTGGAAACAGCAATCTGGTGATGAAGACTCCAACCTGGCTCATGCTTCATCAAATGAGACAGAACCCCCAAAAGAAAGCCAGCCTAATGCTACTCTGAATTCACCTTGAGAGGCAGTACTTGGCCACTGACCAGCCAGATCTCTCCCATAGCTCTCCCTTCTTGCTCATCTATCACGAAAAACTGTCCCTTCTGCCCACAGCAAAAATGCCCCCTTCATTCTCTCAAACACAAGCACCATGTGGTCTCTGTGCAGCACTACCCCAGAGACCCACTTTGCAGATGCTCCATTGGAAATCCACTGCACCACTTATAAGAGCGCTCCCTTCCTTGGAGTTTAAGCCCTCAGGACCCCCGGTCAGAAGCCGAGAGCATTGGCCCAGCTCCTTTTCCCATTCATTCACAGATGTGTTCCCCAAAATGCTCACCTGAAGGAATCTTCAGCTCCATTCTTTTGGTTCCTATAGCCTAAACACTTACAAAAGGAGATTTTGTTTTTAACTTCATTATTTTGCTTCATGGTAGAAGCCTAGACCTTGAGAACAGGCCCATCTTTTGTCTAAGCACACCCTGCAGATATCTGCATGAGGAATAGGGTCAGTGAAGGTCAGAAATGGCCACTGAATGCAGAGACCACCTAGCCCAATCCCTACTGCATGATCTCATCCCCACAGGCTCCTCCACATTCACTGGGTGCTCACCATGTCCCAAGTAATTTTCCAAGCACTAACTAATTGCCTCCCAAAAAGGCTGGAGTTGGGAACTATTATCTTCTCTCTCTCTCTTTTTTTTTTTTTTTTTTTGAGACAGGGTCTCACTCTGTCACCCAGACTGAAGTGCAGTGGCATAATTTCCACTCACTGCAGCCTTGACCTCCCCAGGCTCAGGCAATCCTCTCACCTCAGTCTCCCGAGTAGCTGAAATACAGGCATGCAACAGCACACCCAGCTGATTTTTTGTATTATAATTTTTTTTTTTTTGTAGAGATGGGGTTTTGCCATGGTGCCCAGGCTGGGCTCGAACTCCTGGGCTCAATATTATTATCTTCTCATACTGATGAGGAAATGGAGGACCAGAAGGATGAGGTAACTTGTCTGAGATCATACAGTAAGCTGCAAAACAGGGACCATCTTAACCACTGGGCTGCCCCACCCAGTGTATACCTGCTTCTAGGGATTAAGTACCACATTCTCCAGTGACCAAGAACGTAAAAGTTTTTCTTTGTTACTGGCCCAGACTATTTTAACTTTTTAATTTTTCCACTCTTCTTGAGAAACACCAGGGAAGTGAGTCCCAAGTTTTGTTTTATAATAGCCCAGAGACTCTAAAAGGTCATTGGGACATCCTCTAAAACATTATATAAACAAAGCTGAGTATAACAGGATAAAGATTCTTTGGTTTTGTTTTTAGGGTTTTAATATGTTTTGCTTTGTTTTAAAAGTTAATAAAAACAAGAATAAATTGGAAAAGACTGTAGTTTTTTCTAACTCCGTGGGAAAACCCAGTTTCTATTCTCCCTGACACCAGAAAGGACTTTCAGCTGGGTTTCTTGGAAGAGAATCAAACCAATAATTTCTTTTTTTTTTTTGAGACGGAGTCTCGCTCTGTCGCCCAGGCTGGAGTGCAGTGGCACGATCTCAGCTCACTGCAAGCCCCGCCTCCCGGGTTTACACCATTCTCCTGCCTCAGCCTCCAGAGTAGCTGGGACTACAGGTGCCCGCCACCTCGCCCGGCTAGTTTTTTTAGTATTTTTTAGTAGAGACGGGGTTTCACTGTGTTAGCCAGGATGGTCTTGATCTCCTGACCTTGTGATCCACCCGTCTCGGCCTCCCAAAGTGCTGGGATTACAGGCTTGAGCCACCGCGCCCAGCCAAACCAATAATTTCTTACTGCAGGAAAGGAGACTTAGGCCTATGGGTACTGGCCCTGACCATGTCCACAGACCATGTCCACAAGGGTCCACAGTAGCTATTGGTTCAGTCAAAGGAGCTTCTCCAGTTAGGGGCACAAGACACTGAAAAATCAAAGAGACTTTATTCCAAGAGTGCAAGGATGGTTCAATATTAGGAAGCTTCTTAATATAACATAACACAGTCAGTCTTCTGTGTCCATGGATTTTGCATCTTCAGTTTCAAACAACCACAAATTGAAAATGTAGTTTAGGCTACCATATGATCCAGCAACCCCACTGCCAGGTATATACCCAAAAGAAAGGAAATCAGTATATTGAAGACATATCTGTACTCCCATGTTTATTGCAGCACTATTCACAATAGACAAGATTTGGAAGCAACCTGAGTGCCCATTAGCAGATGAATATATAAAGAAAATGTGACCCGAGCTTGGTGGCTCACTCCTGTAATCTCAACATTTTGGGAAACCGAGACCAAAGGATCAGTTGAACCCAGGAGTTTGAGGCCAGCCTGGGCAACATGGCGAAATGCCATCTCTACAAAAAAATACAAAAATTGGCCGGGCGCGGTGGCTCACACCTGTAATCCCAGCACTTTGGGGGGCCGAGGCAGGTGGATCATGAGGTCAGGAGATCGAGACCATCCTGGCTAACATTGTGAAACCCCATCTCTACTAAAAATGCAA
>NW_012112697.1:5506594-5508197 GCF_000951035.1 Colobus angolensis palliatus
ACAAAAATTAGCCAGGTGTGGTGGTGTGCCTGTAGTCCCAGCTACTTGGGAAGCTGAGGTAGGAGGATCAATTGAGCCTGGGAGATTGAGGCTGCAGTGAGCCATGATTGCACTGATCATGCCTGGGTGACAGAGTGAGACCCTATCTCAGAAAAAAAAAAAAAAAGAAGAAGAGGAGAGGGGAGAGGATGGGGGGAAGGGAGGGGCCAGGCTCATGGTTCATGCCTGTAATCCCAGCACTATGGGAGGCTGAGGCTGGCAGATCACCTGAGGTCAGGAATTCGAGACCAGCCTGCCAAACGTGGTGAAACCTCGTCTCTACTAAAAATACAAAAATTAGCCAGGTATGGTGGTGCACACCTGTAATCCCAGCTACTCGGGAGGTTGAGGCAGGAGAATCGCTTGAACCTGGGAGGCGGATGTTGCGGTAAGCTGAGATCACTTCACTGTATTCCAGCCTGTGTGACAGAGAGACTCCACCTCCAAAAAAAATTAAAAAGAAAGAAAGAAGGAAAGAAAATGTAGTATGTAACAGAATGGAGTACTATTCAGCCATTAAAAGAATGAGATCCTGTCATTTGTAACCACATGAGTTCATCATTATGTTAAGTGAAATAAGCAGGCACAGAAAGATAAATATTACATGTTCTCACTTGTATGTGGGTGCTAAAAATTAAAACAATTAAACTCATGGAGATGGAGAGTAGGACAGTTACCAGAGGCTGGGAAGGGTGGTTGGTGGATGCAAGGAAGTGGAAACTATGGTTGGTGGGCACAAAAACATAGACAGAATGAGTAAGACCTAGTATTTGATAGCAGAACAGGGTGACTAAAGTCAATCATGTAATTGTACATTTTTAAATTACTAAAACAGTATAATTGAATCATAACACAGAAGATAAATGCTTGAGAAAATGGAGACCCCATGTACACTGATGTGATTATTGAGCATTGAATGCTTGTATCAAAATATCTCATGTACCCCATAAATATATATACCTAGTATGTACCCACAAACATTTCAAATTAAAAAAAAAAAAGAAAAAAAATGTAGTGAGGTCTGCAATGATTGTTTCTGTACTGAACATGTACAGACATTTTTCTTGTCATTACTCCCCAAACAATATAGTATAACAACTATTTATATAGTATTTACATTGTATTACTTATTATAAGTAATTTAGAGATGATTTAAATTACACGGGAGGGTGTGAGTAGGTTATGTGCAAATACTATGCTATTTTATATAAGGGACCTGAGCATCCATGGATTTTGGTATCTTTGGGGGTTCTGGAACCAGTTCTGCAAGTATACAAAAGGACAACTGTAGTAGGTTGCGGGAGATCTGTAAATGCTAGATAAGCATTTAACAAAATTCCAACACCCTTTCCTGATAAAAATCAGGAAAAGAAGGAATTGATGGATAATTACCTAACATGATAAAATACCTCAACCTCAGATAAAGGCCAGCATTTTGCATAACTTAGAATCACTAGAAGCATTCCCACTAAAGAAAGAAGCAACACAACTATGCTCATTACCATTATACAGGAGGTAATAGCCAATGCAATTATATCAGCAAACGAAATTAGAGATACAATAG
>NW_012112697.1:5508536-5510483 GCF_000951035.1 Colobus angolensis palliatus
CGCCCAGGCTGGAGTGCAGTGGCGCGATCTTGGCTCACTGCAAGCTCCGCCTCCCAGGTTCACGCCATTCTCCTGCCTCAGCCTCCCGAGTAGCTGGGACAACAGGTGCCCGCCACCACGCCCAGCTAATTTTGTGTTTTTTTTTTCAGTAGAGATGGGGTTTCACCGTGTGAGCCAGGATGGTCTCGATCTCCTGACCTTGTCATCCATCTACCTTGGCCTCCCAAAGTGCTGGGATTATAGGTGTGAGCCACCACGCCAGGCTGAGATACAAGAGTTAAATAGGAGGAGATGAAGTTATTTCCACTTGTAGATAAGATGATTATAAATCTAGAACATACAAGAGAATCAGCTAAGAAACTACTATAAACAATAGCCAGGGGCCATGTACGGTGGCTCATGCCTACAATCTCAGTGCTTTGGGAGGATCACTTGAGGCCAGGAGTTTGAGACCAGCCTGGGCAACAGAGCAAGACCCTGTCTATACATAAAAAACACAAAAGTTAGTTAGACACAATATTACATGCTTGCTGTCCCAGCTCCTTGGGAGGCTGAGGTGGGAGGATCATTTGAGCCCAGGAGTTCGGAGCTATAGTGAGCTGTGATTGAGCCACTGCACTTTAGCCTGGGCAACACAATGAGACCCTGTCTCAAAAACAAACAAACAAAAAGGCCGGGTGTGATGGCTCATGCCTGTAATCCCAGGACTTTGGGAGGCCAAGGCGGGTGGATCAATTCAGGTCAGGAGTTCAAGGCCAGCTTGGTCAACATGGTGAGACCCCATCTCTACTAAAAATACAAAAGTTAGACAGGCATGGTGGCAGGTGCCTGTAATCCCAGCTACTTGGGAGGCTGAGGTAGGAGAATCGCTTGAACTCGGGAGCCGGAGGTCGCAGTGAGCCAAGATCGTACCATTGCACTCCAGCCTGGGCAACAGAGAGAGACTCCATCTCAAAAAATAAACAAATAAATACAAACAAAACAAACAAACCCACACACTAGCCAGTTAGAAAAGAGACCACTTACATAACAACAAAAATGTAAAATACCTAGAAATAAACTTATCAAGAAATGTGCAAGATATATACTAAAAAACTGTAAACAATGCTAAAGGACACAGACGAGTTAAACAAATGGAAAAAGATATACTGTGTTCTTGGATGTGAAGATTTAACACCATAAGTAGGTCCAATTCTCTGAAGTTAATGTACAAATTTAAAGCAATAGCAATGCATTTCACAAGACAGTATATTTAAATGGCCAATAAACATATAATAAGATGCTCAAAATTAATTACCACTACACACACACCAGAGTGAATAAAATTAAAAAGACCAAAAAATCCAAGTGTTGCAAGGATGTGGAATAACTGGAATTCTCAGACGTTTCTGGAAGGAGGGTAAATTGTCACACATCTACTTGGAAAACAGTTTGGCAGTATTTTCTGAAATTCAACATGTGTGTATCCCACAGCTTAGCAATTGCTTTCATAGGTTAGTATCCAACAGAAATGTGTATATACGGGCACCAAAAGTCATGTGTTACAATGTTCATGGCATGTGGATCAATAAACCTCACAAATAAAATGTTGAGCAAAAGAAACCAGAACAAAAGAATACATGTATTTGAAGTTTTTTTAAAAACATAGCAAAACCAATCTATGACAAGAAGTAAGGGCCAGACACAGTGGCTCACACCTGCTATCCCAGCACTTTGGGATCTGAAGTAGGCAGACTGCTCGAGCCCAGGAGTTCGAGACCAGTTTGGACAACATAGTGAGACCCCATCTCTACAAAAAAGTAAAACATTAGCCAGGCATAGTGGCTTGTGCCTGTAGTCCCAGCTACTTGGGAGGATTGCTTGAGTCCGGGAGGCAGAGGCTGCAGTGAGCCTAGATAGCACCTCTGTGCTCTAGCCTGGGCAACAGAGAGAAACCCTGTCTCAAAG
>NW_012112697.1:5511583-5512029 GCF_000951035.1 Colobus angolensis palliatus
TCGATCTCCTGACCTCGTGATCCGCCCGTCTCGGCCTCCCAAAGTGCTGGGATTACAGGCTTGAGCCACCGCGCCCGGCCTTTATTTACTTTTCTGTATGTGCGTTATACTTCAGCTTTCCTGTGTGTTTGTGGAATTAGATATTAGATTTAAAGTTCGAATGGAAAAAAATGAGGAAGAATAGCTCAAAATATAAGGGGAACGTCCCTTTCATATATTAAAATATATTTTTTAGGGCCAGGCTTAGTGGCTCAGGCCTGTAATCCCAGCACTTTGAGAGGCTGAGGTGGAAGGATCCCTTGAGTCCAAGAGTTCAAGACCAGCCTGGGCAACATAGGGAGACCCTGTCTCTATAAGAAATATATATATTTTGCTGGGTGTGGTGGCTCAAGCCTGTAATCCCAGCACTTTGGGAGGCCGAGACGGGCGGATCACGAGGTCAGGAG
>NW_012112697.1:5512644-5515931 GCF_000951035.1 Colobus angolensis palliatus
AGAAAAAGAAAAACCGGCCAGGCAAGGTGGCTCACACCTGTAATCCCAGCTCTTTGGGAGGCCAAGGTGGGCAGATCACCTGAGGTCAGGAGTTCGGGACTAGCCTGGCCAACATGGCAAAACCCTGTCTCTACTAAAAATACAAAAATTAATCAGGCATGGTGGCCATTCGCCTGTAATCCCAGCTACTTGGGAGGCTGAGGCAGGAGAATCACTTGAACCTGGGAGGCAGAGGTTGCAGTAAGCCTGGGTTGCGCCATTGCATTCCAGCCTGGATGACAAGAGCAAAACTCCGTCTCAAAAACACACACACACACACATCGTGTTTTCTTAAAGTGGGAAGGTTTTGGTACCTATGATTAAACATTCAGAAACCATAAAAGAAAAGACTGATAAATTTGACTCTATAGAAATAAAACCTTGTATATACTAAACCAAAAAAAATCAACAAAATAAAAGGGAAACACTAAACTGAATGCAATTTATATCAAAGGCACAAAAGACTAATCTCACTAATATGTAAACAGCTCGTAGAAATCAAAAAGAAAAAGCCAACAATTTAATTTTAAAAATAAGCAAACAACATGAGTAAGACAGTCATAGAAAAAGAAATAGGCCTTAAACATATTATACATTTAAAACTTTTCATAACAAATTTAAATTAAGACTACATTGAGTCACTGTTTTTCACCTATCAGATTGGTAAAAATCCAAAGATATAAATCCAGTTTAATGTGTTGGCAATGATGTGGGGAAACTAATTTTTCATCCAAAGCTGATGGAAGTATAAGTTGATATTACCCTTATGGAGTGGAAATTGGCTATATCTCTCAAATTACAAATGCAGATACTTAGCAATACCATTTCTGGGAATTTATCCTGCGTATATAGTATGCACCTGCAACAGGCCACATGTATGAGGTTCGTCATCTCCTCAGTGTCTGTGATAGCAGATGGCATAACCTGCATGTTCACCACACAATAGTATAGCATGATAGACTCAGTAGAACAAGCAAGACACTGAACGGTGTGTATTCTGTGTTGGAAGCTCTGTTCAGCAGAGGTGGCAAAGCTTTCATCTATAAATATCTGTGGAAGGGGTTTGGTGGGGGGGATGTTTTTTATTGAGACGGGATCTCAATCTGTCACCCATGCTGGAGTGCAGTGGTGCCATCTCAGCTTGCCACAACCTCCACTTCCTGGGCTCAAGCGATCCTCCCACCTCAGTCTTCCGAGTAACTGAGACCACGGGTGTGCACCACCACACTCAGCTATTTTTTTGTATTTTTGGTAGAGACGGGGTTTCACTGTGTTGCCCAGGCTGGTCTGGAACTCCTAAGCTCAAGCAATTTGCCCACCTCAGACTCCCAAAGTGCTGGGATTACAGGCATGAGCCACTGCGCCCAGCCCTTTCATCTATCTGTGTCTCTATCTATATATTTGTATATACTTGCATTTGCATAAAGTGAACATATTAGAATAATTCACACTAAAGCGTGAAATATTGGCAACTCAGACACCTTTCAGAGACAGTGTATCTTTATTTTATTTAATTATTTTATTTTATTTTATTTTATTTTATTTATTCATTTGTTGAGACGGAGTCTCGCTCTGTTACCAGGCTGGAGCGCAGTGGCACAATCTCAGCTGACTGCAACCTCCACCTCCTGGGGTCAAGCAATTCTCCTGCCTCAGCCTCCCGAGTAGCTGGGACTACCGGTGAGCACCACTACGCCCAGGTAATTTTTGTACTTTCAATAGAGACAGGGTTTCACCATGTTAGCCAGATGGTCTCCATCTCTTGACCTCGTGATCCACCCACCTCAGCCTCCCAAAGTGCTGGGATTACAGGTGTGAGCCACCGCGCTCAGTCTGTGTATTTTTAAAAGAAGATGTTTGTTAACCCAAATAAGTCTAGAATTCAATGGACGTTCTGTCAGGGTAGTAAAATAAGTCGCAAAAATGCATACACTGTAAGTCCAGAGATTTGGGGGGTCACAGGGGAGCCATAGATCAGGAGATTTCTCAGTTTTCCTGAGGATCAGCTCTAATTAGATTAGACCCAATAAAATAAAAACAGTTACCCGGTGAGGCTGGTTATGGGACAGGAGTGGGAAGAAAACTCTTTGCTATAGTTCTATTTCACATGATATTGAAACCACATTAATTTATTCTCTAATCAAAATACTAAGTAGTAAAACAGAGGAGTTGCAGTTCATCAGCTCCTGAGCCTTGGGCAAGACCTACAAGATCTACGCCAGCTCCTGTTCCAACAGAGCCTCTGTCATTTATAATCAAGGAACAAATATTTACAAGAAGTTTTATCACCTGTAATAGCTCACTGACACTTGCCAGAAATGTTTTATGTGAATACTGTTATTGCAAGACATTGTGAGACAGAAAGAGTGTAGGCAATTCACATAACCTCCCTTAAAACCCACTTATCTCTTAGGCAGAGCAAAGATAAGGACAGACAACATCACGAAGTTGCTGTGAAATGCAAGTGTGTGCACATTTCTGAAAGCAGCACAAAAACAAAACAGGTTCCGAGTTCAGCAGCTGCGCCACAGCTACACCTCGGCTACCGTCACTGTTGAGTCTGAGCTGCCATGCCTCTCAAACCTCCGTGGGCTTAAGAACCACCTGGAGAGGCTGTTAAAAACACAGGCTCCAGGCCCCTCCCTCAGAGATACAATTCAGTAGGTCGGGGGCCCATGAACTTGCGTTTCCAGCATGCTTTGTCTCTCAGATGACACTGACGGGGCTGGTGCAAGGAGCACACTGGAGAAGTCTGCTCCAGAGAAGGGTTCCTCAAACTGTGCCATGCAGACACGTTACATGGAATCTTGTTAAAATATAGACTCACTCAGAAGGTCTGCACTTCTTCTTCTTCTTCTTTTTTTTTGAGACAGGGTTTTACTCCATTGCCCAGGCTGGAGTGCAGGGGCATGATCACAGCTCACAACAGCCTCAGACTCCTGGGTCCAAGCAATCCTCCCACCTCAATCTCCCAAGTAGCTGGGACTACAGGTGTGCACCACTACACCTGGATAATTTTTTTTTTTTTAAGACAGCGTCTTGCTCAGTTGCCCAGGCTGGAGTGCAGTGGCATGATCTTGGCTCACTGCAAGTTCTGCCTCCCAGGTTCACGCCATTCGCCTGTCTCAGTCTCCCAAGTAGCTGGGACTACAGGTGCCCACCACCACTCCTGGCTAATTTTTAAAAATATTTTTAGTAGAGACAGGGTTTCACCATGTTAGCCAGGATGGTCTCCATCTCCTGACCTC
>NW_012112697.1:5516317-5528846 GCF_000951035.1 Colobus angolensis palliatus
CTTCCTTCCTTCCTTCCTTCCTTCTTTCCTTCCTTCCTTCCCTCCTTCCTTCCTTCCTTTCTTCCTTCCTTCCCTCCTCAGAGTTTCACTCTGTTGCCCAGGCTAGAGTACAGTGGCGTGACCTCGGCTCACTGCAATCTCCACCTCCCAGGTCCAAGCAATTCTCCTGCCTCAGCCTCCCGAGTAGCTGGGACTACAGGTGCATGCCACCATGCCTGGCTAATTTTTGTATTTTTAGTAGAGATAGAGTTTCACTGTGTTGGCCAGGCTGGTTTCAAACTACTTACCTCTGGTGATCTACCCACCTCGGCCTCCCAAAGTGTAGGGATTACAGGTGTGAGCCACCACGCTTGGCTGGACTCTGCATTTCTAACAAGCTCCCAGGTGCCGCAGATACCACTGGTCTGCAGACTACGCTTTGAGTCCCAAGGTTCCAGAATAGCCAACTCCAGTTGTTTCAGAGATGAGGAAACTGTGCCTTGGAAAAGGTAAGTGACTTGCCCAAGGGCACTTGCACAGTAAGGGCAGAGACAGGGTGAGGCCCCATCCAGTGTGGCTGCCATGCCTCGGGAATACCACCCCACCCCTGACTTCATGTCCTCAGGTCTATGCTACAAGCCTGCCTGAGCCAAGAAGGGATGCCAGCCCTTCAGAACAGGGCATGGAAATTTACTAAATCATGCACAGTCGTTCACTCTCCAGAGAAATAAACCGCTTACCAGGGAGATTACTTCAAACCACCAGCCTCTGCAAAAATACACTTTTGATAACATTATTTTTTCAATTGCATCACCTTCTCTTCCAGTGACACACTTTTGACCGGCCGTGCTGTGGGAACCTGAAGAAGACGACATGCATTTCTCAACAGATGTGGTCTGAGGCTGGGCACAGTGGCTCAGGTCTGTAATCCCAGCACTTTGGTAGGCCAAGGCAGGCAGATCATTTGAGTTCAGGAGTTCGAGACCAGCCTGGCCAACATAGTGAAACCCCCGCCTCTACTAAAAATACAAAAATTAGCTTGGTGTGGTAATCCCAGCTACTTGGGAGGCTGAGGCAGGAAAATTGCCTGAACTCAGGAGGCAGAGGTTGCAGTGAGTTGAGATCACACCACTGGACTCCACCCTGGGCAACAGAGTGAGACTCTGTCTCAGAACAAACAAAAAATATGTGTTCTAATTGCGGGGAGAAGCAGAAATAGGGGTGGGGAAGCTGAGGAACCCTCCTGAGCCCGAAAGGCCCCAGATTTACACAGTGTGCATTTTTCCAACTCACTTTATACCCGTCAAAAAGTCCATTCAATTAGAGATTGATGTGGATTAACAAGCACTTTCTTTTCAGGATGCATTGCTTCTGGGAGGGTTCTGAGCTGACAATCTTTCGCAGTTTAGTGTGAATCATTCTAATACAGAGGGAAAGGGAGTGGAATTCAGGAAACTAAAGTCTCTGGAGTAATTATAGCAGAGTGGGCCTTACCTGAGATCCAGAGCTTCATCTGGGAGCACAGCCTTGGATGAACCACAGCTGGGGCCTGGGCCTCTGCACCATATTGACCATTCACAGGCAGATCCCCCTAGGCCCCAGCCCCCAGTGCCTTCAGGCTGTGAGTAGTTTGTGGGCCTGGCTCTGCCATTAACTTGCTATGTGACTTGAGGAAATCACACAGCTTTAGTGATTCTTAAAGCTAGAAGGAAATACCCCCAGGGGTCACCTGGTTCCATGATCCCAGAACCCAATTTCTAGGCTACAGAACACATAATTCCTATCAGCCTGTCCAAGGCTGGCTCTCCCAGAAGCAGAGCCTGAGACAGGCTTTCAGCTTCATATGATTAATGAAGGGAGGGAAGCTCAAGACAGAAGCCTATCTTTTATTTTTAAACAGGGTCTCCCTATTTTGGCCAGGCTGGAGTGCAGTGGTGCAATCATGGCTCATTGCATCCTTGACCTCCTGGGCTCAAGCAATCCTCCAATCTCAAGCAATCCTCCTGCTCCTCCCGAAGTGCTGGGACCACAGGTGTGAGTCACCACATCCAGTTATTTATTTATTTATTTATTTATTTATTTATTTATTTATGACGGAGTCTTGCTCTGTCACCCAGGCTGGAGTGCAGTGGTGTGATCTTGGCTCACTGCAAGCTCTGCCTCCTGGATTCAAGCGATTCTCCTGTCTCAGCCTCTGGTGTAGCTGGGATTACAGACACCTGCCACCACGCCCAGCTAATTTTTGTATTTTTAGTAGAAACAGGGTTTCACCGTGTTGGCCAGGCTGGTAACTTTTTAAAATTTTGCGTAGATATGGGGTCTCACCATGTCGCCCCAGGCTGGTCTCAAACCCGTGAGCTTAAGCGATCCACCTGCCTCAGCCTCCCAAAGAGCTAGGATTACAGGTGTAAACCACTACACCCAGCCTGAAGGCTATTTTTAAATAGCACCACAGTGTTGTTTCATTTGAGGCAAAGAGGTCAGGCTTTTGCAACCCTGATTCAGCCAGTGGCCCCCCTGCAGGTGTAGAGGGGTATAAAATCCCAGGTATCTCCAGCAAGGCGGCCAGGAGAAGGACACGAATCTGCCATACCTGGCAGCCCTTCCCCCTTCACAGCAACTAGCAAGTGGGTACAAGAGTGAGTTCAGGCAATCTGGGGGCACCAACCCTTCCTTCCAGTTTCAAGAGGCTTTCACATGTGTTTCAAAATACGAAGTCCCCAAGCCCAGGAGTTCGAGACCAGCCTGGGCAACATGGAGAAACCCATCTCTACTAAAAACAGAAAAATTAGCCAGGCGTGGTGGTACACACCTGTAGTCTCAGCTACTCAGGAGACTGAGGCGGGAGGACTCCCTGAACCTGGGACATGGAGGTTGCAGTGAGCTGAGATTGTGCCAGGCCACTATACTCCAGCCTGGGCCACAGAGCAAGACCCTGTCTCAAACAACAACAACAAAAAGAAGAAAGAAAAAAGAAGCCCCCCAAATCACAAAGGATGGAAGGGAGGAAAGAATGCAAGCTTTTTTTTCATTTCCAGAAGATTCTTGGAATCTGCCCTCAGAATCAACCCTAACTGCTCCCCGTGGCTTCCCGGCAGGCTTGGGGAAGCCCCTCCTTCCTCTTCACCCCAGCTCCACCCACTGTCCCGCACCAACGGCTGCTCCCTGAAGACTTTGCCTTCTCTCTTCCTGGAATATTCCACAAGAGATTTCTCCCCAGCTGGTTTCTTCTTGTCAACTCAAACATCACCTCCATAGAGATGCCTTCTCTGGCCGCCAGGCCACCCCTGTCACACCCTCTGTGGCACTTTCCTCACAGCACTGGCCACTCGACGTTATCCTAACTCTGTTCAGTTGTGTGTTATGTGTCTGTCTCCCCACAGGAATGACCACGGGCTCTGGGGACAGAGCCTGGTTCTGGTGTCATCACTGTATTCTCAGAGCCTGGCACCTGCTTGGCACATAGGAAACTCTATAACATCTGGCAAATCATATCTGAGTGAATGAACTGGACACGTGGGCCAGATGCCAAAATTCCAGCAGAGAAGGAGAACTGGGTCAACTGAACACTTGGCACTCCCAGACGCTGGAGGAAAACAGGCACAAGACTAGGATGGGGATGAAGGAAATAATCCACCCAGAGTTTTCTTGGCCCTTTGATTCCTCCCTCCTCTCCCAGATCCCTCTCTCAGCTCCTACCTTGAAAAGACATTCACTTTTTTATTTTTATTTATTTGTTTTGTTGTCATTGAGATAGAGTCTCGCTCTTTTGCCCATGCTGGAGTGTAGTGGCGCAGTCTCGGCTCACTGCAACCTCCAGCTCCTGGGTTCAAATGATTCTCCTGCCTTAGTCTCCAGAGTAGCTGGGATTACAGGCGCCCACCACCACATCCGGCTAATTTTTATATTTTTTTAGTAGAGACAATGTTTCGCCATGTTGGCCAGGTTGCTCTCAAACTCCAGACCTCAGGTGATCCACCTGCCTCAGCCTCCCAAAGTGCTGGGATTACAGGCGTGAGCCACCACGTCCGGCCTGACATTCACATTTTAAATGGTGCAAGCCTCTCAAAATATCCAGAGGCATATGGGTTCCAATTCCAATTCTAGCTACAGATGTGAGCCTCTGTCTCCCCACAGGCACCTGTAAGAGGCACAGTGACCATGCCAGCCTCATGGTGTTGCTGAAAGCACTGGCCTCATGGGTAATATCATTCACTCAGGCACAGGCCTCTGCAAATTGAAACCAAGGCAGGATAAATCCCTACTCCTCAGAGCAGCTGTACACCTCCAGGCTGCAGTCCCAGATGGTCTCTGTCTCAATGCACCTGTCCCTGGGCACTTGTGAGATCTCCTAATATCCCCCAGCATTTCCCAGGGGCCAGGTGCTGTGCCATGTGCTTGGTACGCACTTGCTTGTTGCTTGATCTGCACAGTGACATCAATTTATCCTGGGAGCCCCACACCTCCAGGTGTCATTATCTCCATTTTACAAACAGAAGACTAAGGCTGAGAGATTAAGGTACTGGTCCCAGGACTTACAGCTTGCGAGCTGTGGCATAAGATTCAAGAACTCCACTTTCAGGCCAAGCGCAGTGGTTCACACCTGTAATTCTAGCACTTTGGGAAGCAAAAGCGGGCAGATCACCTTAGGTTAGGAGTTCAAGACCATCCTGGCCAACATGGCAAAACCCCGCCTCTACTAAATATACAAAAATTAGGTGGGCGTGGTGGTGCACACCTGAAATCCCAGCTACGTGGAAGGCTGAGGCAGGAAGAATTGCTTGAACCCGGGAGGCGGAGGTTGCAGTGAACTGAGATCGCACCACTGCACTTCAGCCTGGGCAATGGAGAAAGACTCCATCTCAAAAAATAATAATAATAAATAAATAAAAATAATTTTTTAAAAATAATTAAAATAAAAGAACCCCACTTTCATCTCATTTAAGTGGCTTGTCACCATCAGTTCATGTCACATGGAAGGAAGGCATGATTACCTCCATTTCACAGAGAAGGGAAGCACAACCCGCCCCCACACCCTGCCTTCCTCGCTGCCTGAGCTCTCCCTGGCACCAGCTCTGCTTCCCAGCTTCCTAGCTTCCCAGGCGCAGAGACTGAGGCATGAGGCTGAGGTGCAAGTCTGTGCACTGAACCCATGATGAGCCCCAGGTTCCTCCCCAGGCAAGAGAACGAGGCAGAAGAGCCTGCCCCACCTGCACCTGCTGTGGGAAGCAGTTGCCCACACGGCCTTGGCCTAAGTCTCACCTGGGCTGACTCACCTGCACTGCTCAGAGTTGGCAGCAGAGGCTGCAGTGTCTGGAAGCCAGCCCTCTCCCCATCCTTGATCTGTGCATCCTCCCTCCCTCTACCGGATGACCAGGCCCAAAGCTGGGTTTTACTGGGCAACCAGACCCACCATGTGCTGGGGGCACCTAGATCCCTGTATCCTAATCTACTAATCCCATATGCAATTTCAGGAACGAAGAATTAGTTTAATATTTGAAACTCAAGGCCGGTCGTGGTGGCTCAAGCCATAATCCCAGCACTTTGGGAGGCTGAGGCAGGTGGATCAGGTGAGGTCAGGAGTTCAAGACCAGCCTTGCCAACATGGTGAAACGCTGCCCCTACTACAAATACAAAAATTAGCCGGGCATGGTGGTGTGTGCCCGTAATCCCAGCTACAAATGAGGCTAAGGCAGGAGAATGGCTTGAACCTGGGAGTCAGAGGTTGCAGTGAGCCGAGATCACACCACTGCATGCCAGCCTGGGCAACAGAGCAAGACTCCATCTCAAAAAAAAAAAGAAAAGAAAATCAATCATTGTAATTCACCATGTTAACAAACTAGAAAAAGAAAAACCGGCCAGGCAAGGTGGCTCACACCTGTAATCCCAGCTCTTTGGGAGGCCAAGGTGGGCAGATCACCTGAGGTCAGGAGTTCAGGACTAGCCTGGCCAACATGGCAAAACCCTGTCTCTACTAAAAATACAAAAATTAGCCAGGCATGGTGGCCGTCACCTATAATTCCAACTACTAGGGAATGCACTAGGGAATGCGAATGCACTAGGGAGGCTGAGGCAGGAGAATTGCTTGAACCTGGGAGGCAGAGGTTACAGTGAGCCAAGATCACGCCACTGCACTCCAGCCTAGGCAACCGAGCAAGACTCTGTCTCAAAAAATTAAAAATTAAAATTAAAAAAAAAGAAAAACCACACGGTCATTTCAGTGATGCAGAAAGCCTGTGACAAAATCCAACATTTATTCCCAATAAAAACTCTCAGCCAATTATGCAGAGAAGGGAACTTCCTTAACCTGAAAAGGGGCCTCTTCGAAAAATTATGGCTACACGGTGAAAGACTTAGGCTTGCTCTCCAAGATTAAGATCGAGACAAGATAGTGATGTCCACTCTCCTTCCTTCTATTCAGCTTTTTGCTGGAGATTCCAGCCAGTGCAATCAGGCCAGGAAAAGGGGGAGGGATGCATATTGCAAAGGAAGAAGTAAAACTATCTTTATTCCCAGATGACAGGATCATTTATATAGAAAATCCTAAGGAATCCATAAAACTGTAAAGCTAATAAATGAATTCAGCAAGGTTGCAGGACACAGAATCAACATAACAAAAATCAGTTGTGTTTCTACAGATTAGCACCAAAAGCTGGAAACAGCCTAAATGTCCATCAGCAGATGAATGGGTAAAAAGTTATGGTATGTGCATACAACAGAATACTGCTCAGCAATAAAAAGAAGTGGCTGGGCATGATGGCTTATACCTGTAACCCCGGCACTTTAGGAGGCCGGGGCAGGAGGATCATTTGAGCCCAGGAATTCAAAACCAGCCTGGGCAACATAGTGAAACCTTATCTCTACAAAAAACACAAAAATTAGCCGGGCATGGTGGCGCATACTTGTGGTTGCAGCTACTCAGGAGGCTGAAGTGGAAGGATCAATTAAGCCCAGGAGGTTGAGGCTGCAGTGAGCCATGACTGAGCCACTGCAATCCAGCCTGGACAACAGAACGGGACCTTGTCTCAAAAAAAAAAAAGTCTAGAAAATCCAAACAAATCTACAATGACAGAAAACAGATCAGCAGTTGTTTCAGCGTGGAGGGTGGTGGTTGGGGGTGGAGAGTGGGGAGGGAGGAACTACATGAAGGCATGAGGGAATTTGGGCAGTGATTAATAGGTTCACTATCTTGATTTTTGATATACATATTTATTTATTTTTATTTTTATTTTTTGAGACAGAGTCTTGCTCTGTCGCCCAGGCTGGAGTGCAGTGGCACAATCTCAGCTCACTGCAAACTCCACCTCCCAGATTCAAGAGATTCTCGTGCCTCAGCCTCCCAAGTAGCTGGGACTATAGGCACCCACCACCATGCCTGGCTAATTTTTTGTATTTTTAGTAGAGACGGGGTTTCGCCCGAGCTCAGGCAATCTGTCTGTCTTGGCCTTCCAAAGTGCTAGGATTACAAGCGTGAGCCACCATGCCTGGCAAATATGCATATTTAAAAGTTATCAAGTATACACTTTTGTGCAGTTTATTGCATGTCAATTTCTTCCTCTAAAACTGGGAAAAGATAGTGATGTCTGCTGCCACTCCTTCTATTCAGCACTGTAAAAAAAAAAAAAAAAAAGGCCAGGTGCAGTGGCTCATGCCTGTAATCCCAGCACTTTGGGATGCCGAGACACGTGGATCACCTGAGGTCAGAAGTTTCAGACCAGCCTGGCCAACGTGATGAAGCCCCACCTCTACTAAAAACACAAAAAATTAGCTGGGTGTGGTGACGGGCACCTGTAATCCCAGCTATGCAGGAGACTGAGGCAGGAAAATCACTTGAACCCAGGAGGCAGAGGTGGCAGTGAGCCGAGATTGCACCACTGCATTCCAGCCTGGGCAACAAGAGTGAAACTCCATGAAACAGGAGAGGAGGGGAGGGGAGGGGAGGGGAGGGCAGGGCTCATTGTAAAAAACAAAAAGAACCTCAATGAGCTGTTTTCTTAAATTGCTTATAAACTGAGTTATTTAGAAAAGGCTAATTTATAAAGGCAGAAAGCAGCATAGAGGTTACCAGGGCTGGGGAGAAGGGAAGAGGAGTTGTTTAATGGGTAGAGTTTCATTTGGGATGATGAAAATGTTCTGGAACTGGATAGCGATGATGATTACACAACACAGCGAATGCACTGATATGCATTCGATGCAATTCGATGTGACTGAATTGTACACTTAAAAATGGCTAAAATAGTTTTATGTTTCATGTATGTATTTACCACAATAAAAAGTTATTTAAAAATTTGAATTACATAGAAGTGGACACTTGCATTTGATGAGAAGGAGGAGGGTCCTGGACTCTTCTCAACCTGGCAAGGGCCCTCTTGTCCTCAGAGACTCAGAACAGCCTTTCTTCCCATAGGACAGAGAGCTTCCCCTCTCCCAGGGCAAGGCCCTTGGGATCCTTTGCTCCACAGACCCAGGATCTCCAGGGGGTCAGATCACCTCTGCAGTCCGCACCCCTCTCCCTGATGACTGACTGGCCTCAGCCCCTTTGCACCTGCTATTTCCAGCAAGCAAAACACCCTTCTCCCTTCCCCCACCAGCCTAATCCTGGCTCTGAGAGGCCTTGCCCCCTCCGTCACCAGCAGCAGAACACCCCCAACACACAGAGACATGCACACACACACATGCACGCATGCATACACACCCCCAGGCTCTTTGACTTCAGCCCTTGAGCCACAGGAGGCTGCCAGCCTCTCCAAGGGACTGGCTTTTTGCGTCCCCAGGCCCTCGGTCCCCGCTCTTCCTTTAGCCTACTGGAAGTATCCTGCACGTCACTTTCTTCCTGGGCACCAGGCCGGGAGCTCCTTATCGGACTTTCCCTAACTCCTTTCTGTCTTCTGACTTTTTGAGTCCAATCTAGACCCGGCAAGGCTGATCCACTGCCGGGCATTGGGCTGAACCAGTCCCTTTTTGACTAACTCAGAAATGTCCCTAGTGGAGAACAATGGAGAAAATGGAATTCTTGGTGAACAGAGCATCTTTGTTTCACATGTGCCAGCAGACAGAGGATGCACTATGAGGACTTAGGCAGACACCCACGGGCTGCTGGACGCCTGGTTTTAGTTTCCCCCTCCTGACTTGGGACCTAGAGAGCAAATCATTTTCTTTCTCCAGGTCTCACTTTACCCATCTGAAAAATGGAACTTGAGAAAGTCCTCCTCGGCCGGGCACGGTGGCTCAAGCCTGTAATCCCAGCACTTTGGGAGGCCGAGACAGACAGATCACGAGGTCAGGAGATCGAGACCATCCTGGCTAACACCGTGAAACCCCGTCTCTACTAAAAACTACAAAAAACTAGCCCGGCGAGGTGGCAGCGCCTGTAGTCCCAGCTACCCCGGAGGCTGAGGCAGGAGAATGGCGTGAACCCGGGAGGCGGAGCTTGCAGTGAGCTGAGATCTGGCCACAGCACTCCAGCCTGGGTGACAGAGCAAGACTCAAAAAAAAAAAAGAAAGTCCTCCTCAAATTCGATGGGGCCAGTGGTGTAGGGGAAATGGGTGTTTGCAGAGGTCCCCACTTGTGAGGACAGTCTTGGGAACACAAGGGCTGTTTGTCTGCAAAGGTGTGTTCCCAGTTCCCAGGTTTGGCCTCACATTTTTTTTATTTTGGGTTCAAGTCTTGCTCTTCAAAGGATGCTGGTGGGGGACATCCCTGCCCCTCCCAGGGCCTGGCTTACAGGCTCTGCTATTCTGGTTCATGGTCAGATTTGCTGTTACATCTTCCAAAGCGATGGGCAACTGTAATTAAATAATCATTCACTCATAGTTTCACGTATTTCGCCTCCACTGGAACATCAGCCCCACTGAATTCCAGGCACCCCAGAGCTTCATTGTGCTAATTAAAGCAATTAATGCAGGCAGACCACAGTCAAGGGCTGGCATGTCTTTTCTGCTAACATGTATCAACGAGGGAAAAAATTGTGGTATGTCCATATAATGGAATCTACTCAGCAATAGAAAGAATCAGGCAGGCGCAATGGCGCACACCTGCAATCACAGCCCTTTGGGAGGCTGAAGCAGGAGGATCACTTGAGCCCAGGAGTTCAAGACCAGCCTGGGCAACATGATGAGAACCCGTCTCTACAGAAAAAATTTTAAAATTATCTGGGCATGGTGGTGCACACCTGTGTGTAGTCCTAGTTATTCGGGAGGCTGAGGTGGGAGGATCATCTGAGCCCAGGAGGTTGAGGCTACAGTGAGCCAAGATCATGCTACTGTACTCCAGTCTGGGTGACAGTGTGAGACTCTGCCACTAAAAAATAAATAGGCCGGGTGCGTTGACTCACACCTGTAACCCCAGCCCTCTGCGAGGCTGAGGCAGGCAGATCACCTGAGGTCGGGAGTTCGAGACCAGCCTGACCAACATGGAGAAACCCCGTCTCTACTAAAAATACAAAATTAGCCGGGTGTGGTGGCACATGGCTGTAGTCCCAGCTACTTGGGAGGCTGAGGCAGGAGAATTGCTTGAACCCGAGAGGTGGAGGTTGCAGTGAGCAGAGATCGCGCCACTGCACTCCAGCCTGGGCAACAAGAGCGAAACTCCATCTCAAAAAAATAATAATAAATACAAAATAAATAAATGGTATATTTATTATGTTGTATCTAAATTTGAACGTGTTTTATAGTGTTTCTCTTCAAACTAGCTAATCTTCCATCTGGCTGTGAACTGTCTCTTACATTTTCTTGTTTTTGCATTGACTTTTTTAGTCTTTTTTTTCTCCAGTGGAACTACAGCGCGGATGTCAGTCACAGGGCCCAGCTCCCTGGTGGCCACACAGGAGATGCTCATGGAAAAACTAGTAGAATGAGAGAAAAACAGCCGGGACTCCCACTCAGGGCTGGGTTGGAGGGCCACAGAGATAGTGCTACCTCATTTCAGCGATGTTTGGGGGCCATAAAACATGGATTCATGCTGGCAATGCCCCCCAGGACAAAGCTGAGGCTACCTCCGCTGGAATAAAATAACTACAGGGAAAAAGGATAAGAATAGTAACAACAACAACAATAATAAAATCTGCTGGGCATGGTGCACACCTAGTGTCCCAGTCACTTGGGAGACTGAAGCAGGAGGATCCCTTGAGCTCAGGAGTTCAAGATCAGCCTGGGCAACATAAGGAGATCTCATCTCTAAAAATTAATTAATTAGTTAATTAATAGTTAATGTTAGTCACTTTATGTCATTTAATCCTCCCTCCCTACTACGGCTACCACCCCTCCCCTGACACATACACACATGCACACACACACACACACACACACACATCAATTCCAAAGCTAGGAATTCTCACTCTCATTTTAATTTATTTTATTTTTGAGATGGTCTGGCTCTGTTGCCCAGGCCAGAGTGCAGTGGCATGATCACGGCTCACTGCAGGGCTCAAGTGATCTTTCCACCTCAGCCTCCTGAGTAGCTGGGACCACAGGTGTCAGCCACTGCTCCCGGTTCAACCTCATTTTAAAGAAAAGGAAACCAAAGCTCAGAGAGTTTGGCAACTTGCCTAAAGCCATGCAGCTGGCAAGCTGGGGAGCAAGTATGAAATCTAGATTGCTCTTGCTGTAACTCTACATTCCCAGCAAGGGTCTGAAAGCAAAGGAAGAGACCACATTCCCCCAGCCCAGCAGTTCTGTGCAGCTCAAAAGCCTGACTGTGAGGCCAAAGGAGCCTGGCCTCCACGGCTCACTGCACCCATGAGGATCTGGCACTGGAGTGGGGAGACCTGAGTCCGGCAGCTTCGAAGTCTCAACACAGGGGCTGCATGCCCTACCTTGAATTTGTCAGGGCAGTTCACTCCAGCTGTAGCCCAGAGCTGCTGGGCCTGGAGAGGAGTGATTCCACTTCACCACGGATGGGTTTGCCATCTTTACTTCCTCAAAAGCTGGAAAGTGTGTGGCCCTCGCCCTTTGGTCTCCGTGAGGCCCTCTCTGTCTGGGCTCAGGCTGGGGCTGGCAGCTCAGTTTCCTTGTCTCTGGCCAGGCAGCCAATTGGACAAGGGCATCCTTGGCTCTGCCAGGGCCATGAGAAGGCCCCTTCCAGGTAAGGGAAGATAGCCTTTCATTCCCTCTGTCCCCACCCCACCTGGGGCTGCTGGGAAACCCAGCAGGAGGCTGGCTTCTGATTAAAAAGGGATTGGGACCAGATGACAGTGGCTCACGCCTGTAATACTAGCACTTGGGGAGGCCAAGATAGGCAGATCACTTGAGGTCAGGAGTTTGAGACCAGCCTGGGCAACATGGCGAAACCCCCATCTCTACTAAAAAAAAAAAATACAAAAATTAACTGGGCGTGTTGTCACACACCTGTAATCCCAGCTACTTGGGAGAGTGAGGTAGCAGAATCGCTTGAACCCGGGAGGCAGAGGTTGCAGTGAGCCTAGATCTCACCATGAGACTTTGTTAAAGAAAGAGAGAGAGAAGAAAGAAAGAAAAGAAAGAAAGAAAGAAAGAAAGGAAAGAAAGAAAGAGAGAGAAAGAAAGAAAGAGAAAGAAAGAAAGAAAGAAAGAA
>NW_012112697.1:5529153-5529643 GCF_000951035.1 Colobus angolensis palliatus
CCCGCCATCTCTTGCCTGAGTCAGTATATTCCTTAAAACATGCGTGACCCTAGCCTTGCCTTTTGCTGAACATAACATCTTACAAGGTTAGTGATAATGCCTCTAATCTATAACCAGATGGACTCTTACACTCAACCTTGATGTGGTTCTACTTTAATGTAACTTCTGAGCAGGCCTGATGTGATTTTGCACCTTCTGAACCCCTACTGCCTGTGTATGAGCGATGAGCTGAAACCCTGCCTTAGAGCACTCTGACAGAACTGCTCCTGGACTGCAGGCATCCGTCTGTTGCCCTCAGTAAGACTTCTGAATAAAACTAATTTTAATTCTTTAAAAGATTGATTTTTATTTTTTAGTTTATGAGACGGAGTTTCACTCTGTCGCCCAGGCTAGAGTGTAGTGGCGCAATCTTGGCTCACTGAAGCCTCCGTGTCCTGAATTCAAGCAGTTCTCCTACCTCAGCTTCCCGTGTAGCTGGGATTATAGGTGT
>NW_012112697.1:5531553-5538902 GCF_000951035.1 Colobus angolensis palliatus
ACCCACCTGAGCTGCTCAAGTGATCGACATACAAACAGGTTGAGCTGGGGACGACCTCTACTGAGTGTGCCTATACCCTGGGTGCTGAGGCCCTGTGGGGGTAACAGAGTATTATGGGTACAAGCACAGGTCTAGCTTCAGAGTCCCATCCTCCTCTGTAAAATGGGAATGAGGCTGGGCGTGGTGGTTCATGCCTGTAATCCCAACACTTTGGGAGGCCAAGGGAAATCACTTGAGACCAGGAGTTTGAGACCAGCCTGGGCAACATAGCCAGACCCTGTCTCTACAAAAAAACACAATTTTGTTTAATAAAGAGGGAATGAAAATTGCAGTCAGTGGTAAGCTGTCATTACTATAAGCATGATGCACACAGATAATAGCCGCTCCACCCTCACTGCAACTGGACACAAATATTTTTGGCAGGGTGTGGGGGACGGGTACAGAGAGGCATATGGGTGGCTGCAGGGGCTCCAGTTTCTGAGGCAGTGGTGGGAAATGGGATGCCAGTGTGCCCAATGCCATGTAGAGGAGAGTCACCTCCAGCCTGGGAGGAAGACGCGGCGGGGAGTTGATTTGGCCCAGATCTGCCACACAGATGCCTGCTTTGCAGCAACTCACTCTCCCCGGCTCCATATCACAGCCTGTCATGACCACAGTCCTCTTTGCGCCTCTGGGGATGCCCTAGCGACCTTTCTGGACGGTCTTAGTCTTGGCATAAATAAATATTGCTATGGTCTGAATATCTGTGTCTCCCCCAAAATTCATCATCCCAAGGTGAAGGTATTAGAAGGTAGAGTCTTTGGAAGATGATGAGCTCGTGACGGTGAGCCTTTTGAATGGATTTAGTGCCCTTACAAAAGAGACCCCAGAGAGATTCCTCCCCCTCCTGCCTCTGAGGCTACAGGGAAAAGGTAGCCACCTAGGACAAGGGCCCGCACCAGACACCGAAACTCAGCGCCTTGATCTTGGTCTTCCCAGGCTCTAGAACAAAACACTTCTGTTGTTTACAAGCCCCCCAGTCTATAGAATTTTCTTTTTTCTTTCCTTTTTTTTCTCTTTTTTTTTTTTGAGACAGGGTCTCCCTGTGTCACCCATGCTGGAGAGCAGTGGTGCAATCTCAGCTCACTACAACCTCTGTCTCCCAGGTTCCAGTGATTCTCCTGTCTCAGCCTCCCGAGTAGCTGAGACTACATACAGGCACGCACCACCACACCCAACTAATTTGTGTATTTTTAGGAGAAACGGAGTTTCACCATGTTGGCCCAGCTGGTCTTGAACTCTTGACCTCAAGTGATCTGCCCATCTCGGCCTTCCAAAGTGCTGGGATTATAGGCATGAGCCAGCACGCCCAGCTGGATTTTCTTATGGCAGCCCAAACAGACTAAAGCCAATCCCATTTCTCCTGAGGTCAGCCAAACAAGGTTAGACTACTCCCCAGAAGAATGTTCCTGCAAAACTAGAGAGGAGCCCCAGTGCAGTGGCTCACATCTGTAATCCCAGCACAGTGGGAGGTTGAAGTGGGAGGATCGCATGAGTCCAGGAGTTCAAGACCAGTCTGGGAAACAAAGTGAGAACCCATCGCTACTAAAAATAAAAATTAGCAGGGCACAGTGGAGCATACCCATGGTCCAGCTACACAAGAGCCTGAGGCAGGAGGATTAACAGACCCTAAGAGGTCAAGGCTGCAGTGAGCCATGTACTCCAGCCAGGGTGACAGAGTGAGATCCTGTCTCAGAAGAATAAGAAGGAGAAGGAGGAGGAGGAAGAAGAAGGAGAAGAAAACTAGAGAGGAAACAAAACTAAGAAACTGAAATGCAGGCCAGGCGCGGTGGCTCACGTCTGTAATCCCAACACTTTGGGAGGCTGAGGCGGGTGGATCACCTGAGGTCAGGAGTTTGAAACCAGTCTGGCCAACATGGCAAAACCCCATTTCTACTAAAAATGCCAAAAAAAAATTAGCTGGGTGTGGTGACAGGCACCTGTTAGCCCAGCTACTTGGGAGCCTGAGGCAGGAGAATTGATTGAACCCGGGAGGCAGAGGTTGCAGTGAGCCGAGATCGCACCACTGCACTCCAGCTAGGGTGACAGAGGGAGACTCTGTCTCAAAAAAAAAAAAAAAAAGAGAGAGAGAGATAAATTGAAACGCAGCCACCTGGAAATATGAGGGTTTCCCAAGGCCTAGAATATTTGATATGAATCTGCCTAGAGTAGACGGGCAACCTCCCAAAGCCTCCTCCTCATCTCCACCCACTGGCTTGGCAAGAAGCCGTCCCTTCCAAAACCTGTTTCCTCTGGCCTTGAGCAGTAGCAGCCCTGCCCCTCAATCTTGGCAGGACCGGTGTGCTCTGCTTGAGCTCTTGAAGAGGAAGAGAGTCCTCCCCTAGAAAGTCCTCTTTGGGCCCTTGAGCCTCCCTCAAAGATAATAAGACCTGCCAGGCAGAATTCTTGTGAGGATTAGATACTCTGGTCAGTGATGCTAACTGTAATGAATGTAAGTTCAGGGAGAACAGCGCTTCATTTTGTTCTCTGCCCATCTCCTGTGTCTGGCCCATCATAAATGCTCATGACATTTGTTGAGTGAATCATAATTATTACTATGAGCTTGAATATACACATACAATCTTTGGAAGGACCCATAAGAACCAGGCATCAGTAACTGTCTTTGGATAGATGAATGGAGGCCTAGGGAATGAGAAGTAGAGGAAGCTACTTTTCACTATAAACCAATCTGTCTCTATTGAATATTTTTACTGTGTGCACTCGTTATCTATTTGAAATTGAAAGCACAATCCCATTTATATTAGCACCCCAAAAATAAAATTCTTCACTATAAATCTAACAAAATATGCACAAGATCTGTATGAGGAGTACTATACAACCCTGATGAAAGAAAGCAGAGAAGATCTAAATAAATGGAGAGATATTCCATGTTCATGGATAGGATGATTCAATATTGTTAAGATGTTTGTTCTCCCCAACTTTGTAGATTCAATGCAACACAATCAAAATCCCAGAAAGTTATTTTGTGATATCTATAAGGTGATTCTAAAGTTTACACGGAGTAGCAAAAGACCTAGAAGGACAACACAATGCTGAAAAAGAAGAACAGAATTAGAGAACTGACACTCCCTGACTTCAAGACTTATTTAAAGCTATAGCAATCAAGATAGTGTGGTACTGGTGAAAGAACAAACAGATCAATGGAACAATAGGGAACCAAGAATAAACCCACACAAATAGAGTCAACTGATCTTTGACAAAGGAGCAAAGGCAATTCGATGGCAAAAGGATACTCTTTCAACAAATGGTGCTGGAATGATTGATCATCCACATGCAAAAAAAATCTAGATATTGCCAGGTGCACTAGCTCACACCTCTGATCCTAGTGCTCCGAGAGGCTAAAGCAGGAGGATTGCTTGAGGGCAGGAGTCTGAGATCAGGCTGGGCAACACAGCAAGGCCCCGTCACCACAAAAAAAAAAAAAAAAGAAAAAAAATAGCCCAGCATGGTGGCATGCACCCATAGTCCCAGCTACTCAGGAGGCTGAGGTGGGAGGATCACTTGAGCCCAGAGTTCGAGACTGCCATGAGCTACGATCGTGCCACTGCACTCCAGCCTGGACAACAGAGTGAGATCTTGTCTCAAAAACAACAACAACAACAACAACAAACTAGGTACTAAGAAATCTTGATTCTAAGGTCTGACCTTAGACCTTTCACAAAAATGTGTTCAAAATGAAACTTGAACCTAAACATAAAATGCAAAGCTATAAAACTTCTAGAAGATAACATAGGAAGAAAATCTAACTGATCTTGGGCTTGGTGATGTTTTTCTATATACCAAAAGCATGATCTTTGAAATAAAAAATTGACATTAGACTTTATTAAAATTAAAAGCTTCTGTTCTGCAAAAGACACTATTGCTAGGAAAAATGATAAAATATTTGCAAAAGACATATTGATAAAGACCTTGTATCTAAAATATACAAAAAAAACTCTTAAAACTCAACAATAAGAAAACAAACAACCCAGTTAAAAAAAGAACAACAGGGCCGGGCGCAGTAGCTCATGCCTGTAATCCAAACACTTTGGGAGGCTGACACAGGAGGATTGCTTGAGGCCAGGAGTTCAAGACCAGCCTGGCCAATATGGTAAAACCCCGTCTCTATTTATTAAAAAAAGAAAAAGAATAAAACTGTGTGTTTAAGAAAAATTTAAAAATACGGCCGGGCACGGTGGCTCACGCCTATAATCCCAGTACTTTGGGAGACCGAAGTGGGCAGATCATTAAGTCAGGAGTTCAAGACCAGCCTGACCAACATGGTAAAACCCCGTCTCTACTAAAAATACAAAAATTAGCTGGGCGTGGTGGCACGTGCCTGTAATCCCAGCTACTCAGGAGGCTGAGGCAGGAGAATCCCTTGCACCCAGGAGGCAGAGGCTGCAGTGAGCCAAGATCGCGCCACTGTACTCCAGCCTGGGCAACAGAGTGAGACTCCATCTCAAAAAAAAAAAAGGAAAGAAAGAAAGAAAAAGAAAAAATAAACCAATAAATAAATAAAACTGCTTTGTAAAAGTCTACTGATTTTTTTTAAGGAAGTTTAAAAGCTATTTTTAAAATAATTATTCAGCAACTGGTGTAGGCTTTGCAGGCAGACAGCCCAGGATTCAAGTCTCAGAGCCCTGAGCCTGCCACGCTTCCTCCTCTGGGGTTTACAGCCACACCTTCCAGGGTCGGGTTAAGGGTCCCAGAACTCTGTCACAGCAGCACGAGAGTCAAAAGTTATGTTGCCACCTGATTCTCACAGGCAGAGAGAGGAGAGGCCTTCTATTACACCTCAGGAGGTGGTCAGGGTGGGGTGCACTAGGGAGAGGGCGAGGGCGAGTAGAATAGGAGGCACCCGCTCCAGTGACATCATCCAACAAAGGTTTCCTGCCTGTGAGGAGACATTGGAAAGCACCTGGCCCCAGCCCAGCCTCTCAGCCAGGCCAGTGGGTCTGCTGGCCTTTGGTGCATTGTATGACTGCACTGGGGTCTGGGAAGCCAGAGGGAGGGCTATGGAGTGATCCAGTGTAGTAGAGACAAGAATGAGCCTGGAGCAGGTGGTGGGGGAGTAGAAGGACCACAACCTCCCCACTGCCCCTGTGCCCCTTCCCACTGTGGAAACTTGGAGGAGACCCTAAGCAGCTTCTTCATCACTACCTAGTACTACCAGGGCCCCCACCCAGGACGGTGGTGAGAAGAGAAAGATCAAATGCACTTTGCTCCTCCAAGCCACAAGGAGCACAAACATCACTGCGGTGGGACCCAGCACAGAGCCTCCGGGCCACAGCAGGGGGAGGGGAGAAGCCGGGCTCCTAGGCATGACTTAAACTCTCCGATCCTCAGTTTCCTCATCTGCAGTATGGGAATATCAGCTGCACGTCACAGGCTGGGCCCTGTAAGAATCCGGGGAGATGGTGTCTGTATAGGGCTCAGCACCCTGCCTGGCACAGAGGTAAATGACAGCTCCCGGTGCCTTCATACAAGCTGACTGCCACCCAAGCTAACAGGGGCGGGGTGGGAGGACGGTGAGGGCCATTTTTTTTTTTTTTTTAAGAGACAGGATCTCACTCCACTACTCAGGCTGGAGTGCAATGGTGTGATCATGGCTCACTGAAGACTCGACCTCCTGGGCTCAAGCGATCCTCCCACCTCAGCCTCCTGAGTAGCTAGGACTATAGGTACATGACACCACACCCGGCTAACTGGGTCATTCTGGATAAACTGCTGTCCCTGCCAGAGTCACCCTCTGTCCTAGCTATAAGTGTGGTGGTCATCCTGCCTCAGCTCTGGGGACAAAGGAGGGCACTGGATCACTGCCATCAGGAATGGTGTTTATGGCCTATCAGGGGCCAGGCTGGAGTTGGACAAATTGAATCATGTGGACAAGGTCTTGGCACCCAGAGAGCTGAGCTGGAAAACACAATTGCACAAAAGGCAAAATCAGCTCAACAGCTATGGAACAGACTTTGAGGCCTGGAAGAGAGTTATTAGGAGTGTCTCACTGAATGGCAGGAGATGGAAGGTATTGAGTGACACGGAGCCTGGCTCTCCCAGTCTCAGTCGGCATGGTCCCCACAGTGCTGTCCTGAGACCCCGGAGACCCGAGCAGGCTGGGGCCGGCTCTGGATCCACAGAGCAGCCAGCACTGACAGTGTGAAGGCAGCCAGAGGGAGGGGCAGCACACCAGCGGCGGGGAGGGTACAGTAGCTACATCTGTACTGTGGGGGTGGCAGTGCACCCCTGACCCCAGGAACTGGCTGCCAGGGGCTGGCACAGGGGGCAGGGAGAGGCCAGCTTGTGGGGGGATGGGTTTGGCAGACTACCACTCAGGATGGAGGGCTCAAGCTGGACTCTCTGGGTTCGAATGCCAGCAACACCAGCTGCTGGCTAACCTTGGGCAGGTGACTTAACCTCTGAGCCTTGGTTCCCAGGTGTTGATAGCCCCTACCGCACAGGGCTGTGGTGAGGATCTGAGATCAAGCCTGTTTAGCTTAACACAGCACCTGGCCCAGTGGAAACAGCACCAGCTACTTCTGTGCTATTGGGCTAGACCTAGCACAAGCCTCCCACCTGGCTGCCCCTCCCTCTGACCCGAGCACTGCCTTTACACTGGTTTGTTATATACAATTTTTGTCCGGACTGGGTCACATCAGAGAGGTGCACAGCCTTGGAGGTACACAGCCTTGGCTCCACCCCCACCTCGCACAGGCACCTCCTTACCTGCCTCCACTAATGGGGAGCTCCCCACTTCACAAAGCAGCCTCTGTTCCTCATGCAGACATCTCTGATCATGAGTTCTCTAGGGTGAGCCCAAACCTCCTCCCTACAACTGCCCCTTAGTGGGAGTGATTTTTCTGCCAGGGACTTTCCAATGTCTGGAATCTGCCCATCCCACACATGCTAGGAATCTCCCAAGCAGGGCCCCATCAAGGCTCCAGGAAGGATTCCCTGAACCCCAGCCCTCTCCCTCCATGAGAAGCTTCTGCGGAATGGAGTAATGACTTCCACAGGAACACAGATGCCCCTCCCCTGCGTGGGTCCGTCCAGCTCTCTAGCAACACCTCCCTGAAGGCAGAAAGCCTTGGATTCCCGCAGACCTGATGCTAATAGCACAACTCACATGCGTTGCCTCATCCAGTCCTCACCAACCCTGTAAAGGACCTACTATTTTTTCCCTTGTTTTTAAAAATCATGGTAAGGCCGGGTGCGGTGGCTCATGCCTGTAATCCCAACACTTTGGGAGGCCAAGGCAGGCAGATCATTTGAGGTCAGAAGTTCAAGACCAGCCTGGCCAACATGGTGAA
>NW_012112697.1:5543626-5548658 GCF_000951035.1 Colobus angolensis palliatus
AATGAAGTTTCACTCTTGTTGCCTAGGCTTGGAGTGAAATGGTGCAATCTCAGCTCACTGCAACCTCCACCTCCTGTGTTCAAGTGATTCTCCTGCCTCAGCCTCCTGAGTAACTGAGATTACAGGCATGTGCCTGGCTAATATTTGTATTTTTAGTAGATATGGGGTTTCGCCATGCTGGCCAAACTGGTCTTGGGTCTTGAACTCCTGACCCTCAGGTGATCCACCCACCTCAGCCTCCCAATGTGCTAGGATGACAGGCATGAGCCACCGCACCTGGCCTCCATTTGTTAACTTTTTTTCAGGAACCACTAAACTAGTTTCCACAGCAGCTGCACCAATTCACATCCCCACCAACTGTGCTCAAGGTACCAGTTCCTCCACATCCCACCAACACATATTGTTTTCTGTTTGTTTTTGAGACAGGGTCTCACTCTGTCACCCAGGCTGGAGAGCAGTGGCATCACCTCTGCTCACTGAAACCTCCGCCTCCTGGGTTCAAGTGATTCTTATTCCTCAGCCTCCTGAGTAACTGGGACTACATGCGTGTACCACCATGCCCCACTAATTTTTGTATTTTTAGTGGAGCCAGGATCTTGCCATGTTGGCCAGGCTGGTCTCTAACTCCTGGCCTTAAGTGATCTGCTCACCTCGGCCTCCCAAAGTGCTGAGATTACAGGCATGAGCCACGGCGCCCGGCCATTTTCTGTTTTTTGGTTTTTTTTGTTTTTTCGATAGCAGCCATCCTGAAGGGTGTGGGGTAGTGTATTGTAGGGAGATTCTCTATTTTTCCCCATTTTAAGCTTAGGAAAGTAGGACTGGAGAGGCGTGGTGACTCTGCCAAGGTCCCATAGGCGGCAGGTGGCAGAGCTGGGATTCAAACTCAGCACTGTCGGCCGGGCGCAGTGGCTCATGCCTGTAATCCCAGCACTCTGGGAGGCCGAGGCGGGCGGATCACGAGGTCAGGAGATCGAGACCATCTGGCTAACACGGTGAAACCCCATCTGTACTAAAAATACGAAAAATCAGCAGGGCGTGGTAGCGGGCGTCTGTAGTCCCAGCTACTCGGGAAGCTGAGGCAGGAGAATGGCGTGAACCCGGGAGGCGGAGCTTGCAGTGAGCTGAGATGGCGCCTCTGCACTCCAGCCTGGGTGACAGCAAGAATCTGTCTCAAAACAAACAAACAAACAAACAAAACAAACAAACAAACAAACAAAAAAACTCAGCACAGTCTGCGGCTTGCTGTGTCACTGCTCCGCGGCTGCCCTAGGGAACTCCAGCATTGATCTCCACCCAGGGCCTGGCCAGGGAGAAGGCAGTGACCCCGAAGGAGACCACCCCTGAGAGTTGCAAGACTGACCCCAGGCCCTGGATCCCCCTGACCTAGGTGACCCTGACACTAGCTAGCATTCTGGGAGGGGCCTCCATCTCACGCAGGCAGGAGCAGGGCCCCAGGGCTAGCTCAGCAGCTGCCAAATGAGCCAGCAACACCTTGGATTATCTTGCAGGAGAGCAGGGGGCCTGCCAGCAAGGTGACCAAACCAGGTGGCCGCCACAGGTGGACCAGGGCACAGCCCATCTGGGGTCACATCTTATCACTGCCACCTCCCGCCTGTGTGACCATGGGCAAGCTGGGAGACTTCCCTATGCCTCGATTTCTTCATTTGTAAAATGGGAGAGACTCACTTGCACCTTGCAAGGAGCTGTGAGCATTCAGTGAGCAGCAGACACACATGCCAGGCTGGAGGGCAGGCCCAGGACGGTGCCTGCCATTCCTCCGTACCCCACATCGACCCCACATCACTCTGCCCTTCACCATGGGAGGGGGTGGCAGAGCCTTAGGATTAAGGCTCCTCTGAATGGTAACACATTTGTTTGTTTGGTTTGATTTGAGGTTGGGTCTTGCTCTGTCACCCAGGCTGGAGTGCAGTGGCACAAACACAGCTCACTGCAGCCTCAACCTCCAGGACTCAAGCCTCCCAGGCAGCTGGAACTACAGGCACACACACCACCAGTTATTTTTCGTAGAGACAGAGTCTTTCCATGTTGCCCAGGCTGATCTCCAACTCCTGGACTCAAGTGATCCGTCTGTGCTTCCCAAAGTGCTGGATTACAGATGTGAGCCACCAGGCCCGGCCTTGAAGGGATTTTTGTACACCCATGTTTGTAGAAGCATTATTCACAATAGCCAAGAGATGGAAGCAACCCAAGTATCTGTCAACAGGTAAACAGATAAACAAAATACGGTGTATATACATACACATTCAGCCTTAAAAACGAGGAGGCCGGGGCCAGGTATGGCAGCTCACGCCTGTAATCCCAGCACTTTGGGAGGCCGAGGCTGGTGGATCACGAGGTCGCGAGATTGAGACTATCCTGGCTAACACGGTGAAACCCTGTCTCTACTAAAAATACAAAAATTAGCCAGGTGTGGTGGTGGGCACCTGTAGTACCAGCTACTTGGGAGGCTGAGGCAGCAGAAAGGCGTGAACCCGGAAGGCGGAGCTTGAAGTGCAGTGAGCCAAGATCACACCACTGCACTCCAGCCAAAACAAAACAAAACAAAACAAAAAACAAGGAGGCTAGATGCAGTGGCTCACGCCTGTAATCCCAGCACTTTCGGAGGCTGAAGTGGGAGGACTGCTTGAGCCCAGGAGTTCAAGACCAGCCTGTGAAACATAGGGAGACCTTGTCTCTAAAAAAAACAGAGTCCCCCTCTGTCACCCAGGCTGGAGTACAGTGGCACAATATCGGTTCACTGCAACCTCCGCCTCCCGGGTTCAAGCAATTCTCCTGCCTCAGCCTCCTGAGTAGCTGGGACTACAGGTGCGCACCACCAGGCCTGGCTAATTTTTGTATTTTTAGTAGAGACAAGATTTCATCATGTTGACCAGGATGGTCTCAATCTCCTGACCTCATGATACATCCGCCTCGGCCTCCCAAAGTGCTGGGATTACAGGCGTGAGCCGCCACGCCCAGCCTCAAAAAATTATTTTTTAATTGGCCAGGTATGGTAGCACGAGGCTGTGGTCATAGCAACCTGGGAGGCTGAGGTGGGAGGATCTTTTGAGCCTGCAGTTAGCCATGTTTGTACCACTGCACTCCAGCCTGGATGACAGAGCAAGACTCCTTGAGGACATTATGCTAAGGGAAATGAGCCAGTCACAAAAAGACAAATATTGTATGATTATGATTCCACTTACAAGAGGCAGTTACAGCGGTGAAACTCACAAAGACAGATATCTGAAAGGTGGTGCCCAGAGGTTGGGGGGAGGGAAATGGGGAGTCTGGGGAGTCATTTAATAGAGAGTTTCTGTTTGGCAAGATGAAAAAAGTTCTGGAGATCTGTGGTACAACTACATGGATTTTCTTAACGCTAGTGAACTGTACCCTTAAAAATAATTAAGATAGTTGGGCACGGTGGCTCACACCTGTATACGCAGCACTTTGAGATGCCAAAGCGGGCAGATTGCCTGAGGTCAGGAGTTCGACACCAACCTGGCCAACATGGTGAAACCCTGTCTCTACTAAAAATACAAAAATTAGCCGGGTGTGGTGGCGGGAGCCTGTGATCCCAGCTACTCCGGAGACTGAGGCAGGAGAATCGCTTACACCAAGGAGGCAGAGGTTGCAATGAGCCAAGATTGTGCCATTGCACTCTAGCCTCAGTGACAGAGCAAGGCTCTGTCTCAAAAAAAAAAAAAAAAAAAAAAAGAGAGAGAGAAAGCAGGAAGCAGCAAAGTGCTGGTTCTTGGGAAAGAGAGAAAGGAATAACTGAGAAGATGCCTGGGTGACAAAACCGAAGGGCAGTTGGGACTTGGGACTTGGTGGTCTAGTCCTGGCCAGAGTGTGGACTTTCTCATGCTGGGAGAGGCATGAGCACTGCAGCAGAGCGCTGACTTTTCCCAGTGGCTGCTGGGAAGTCCACATCTCTTTGGCCTTTCCAATTCGTCATTTTGACCTGAACCTTTCTAGCTATAGGCAAATCTCAACCCATCCACATCCCCCTAAGTGGAGAGGACCCCAAGGGGAAAGCCTGGCTGTGTTCCAGGCGTGCTGGGATGCACGGACGGAGCTCTCCAGGCAGCCCCTGGGAAGCTCAGGAAGCAGGTTCCCAGGCCAGTTGCAGCCCAGGTCCCAGGGGACACTGCCCCTTACTTATGAGACATGGCATGCATGACAGCTGGGGCCCAGAACCACCCCAGGATTGTCCCACATCTGGAAGCCACAGTTCTCAGACTTCCATGGAGTCTCTCTCAAGGTCAAAGCGCCACACTGCCCATCTGGGACAAGATGTCTCTCCCTCCTACAGCTGGGTCAGGGAAGGCCACAGGACAGTATTGCCTTGGGGGCAGGGGAAGGGGAGTTGTGGCTTCCAGAAACATTGTACAGAACCCCCAGAAGGAAAGAGCTGTAAGAAGCCTAATTGCGCTGTTGGCCTTAGTGCCATTTTCTTGGAAACCTCTGCGCCATGACAGCCAAGTGAGGAAGAAGCGAATGCGCAGGCTGAAGCACAAAAGAGGAAAGACGAGGCAGAGGTCCAAGTAAACCGCTAGCTTGTTGCACCGTGGAGACCACAGGAGCAGAGACATGGAATGCCAGGCGCTGGGGATGCTGGTACAAGCTGTGGGACTGCATGCTACTGTCTAGAGCTTGTCTCAGTGCATCTAGAACTTCATCACCCTCTGATCGCCCATCACCTCTGAGACCCACCTAGCTCATAAACAAAACGGCCCATGTTGGTCCTCTGCCCTGGACTTGTGACATTCTGGACTATTTCTGTGTTTATTTGTGGCCGAGTGTAACAACCATATAATAAATCACCTCTTCCTCTTTTAGCTGAAGAAAAAAAAAAAAAAAAAAAAAAAAAAAAGCCTAATTGCCCTGGACCAGGCGCCAGTAATCCCAGCACTTTGGGAGGTTGAGGTGGGTGGTTCACTTGAGGTCAGGAGTTCGAGATCAGCCTGGCCAACATGGTGAAACCCCATCTCTACTAAAGATACAAAAATTAGCCAGGCATGGTGGCACGCAC
>NW_012112697.1:5548805-5549295 GCF_000951035.1 Colobus angolensis palliatus
CAGCCTGGCCAACATGGTGAAACCCCATCTCTACTAAAAATACAAAAATTAGCCGGGCATGGTGGCACGCACGTGTAATCCCAGCTACTCAGGAGGCTGAGGCATGAGAATCATTGAACCCAGGAGGCAGAGATCAGAGATCACACCACTGCACTGCAGTGAGTCGAGATCACACCACTGCACTGCAACCTGGGAAACAGAGTCCTCCTCTGAGGCAAGGAGGAAAGATCTACATGCTCTGGTGGTAAGGCTGGGACCAGAACCCAGCACCAGGGCCCCAACTCCCAGGCCAGGCTTGCCTGACCCAGGCCTGTCCTGAGAACCCCTCTCTTTGCTGTTATTTATTTTGAGTACAATTAGGGCCCCTGAGATGCAGGGGAAGGCTGGAGGCACACCAGGCCACCAACGACATCAGCTGCCAACACTAGCTTCGTCCCTCGAAGCTGCCAGAACAGGCGTCTCAAAACCTGCTTAAATCCCCTCATCACTG
>NW_012112697.1:5549561-5551346 GCF_000951035.1 Colobus angolensis palliatus
CAGAGGTTGCAGTGAGCTGAGATCGGGACACTGCACTTCAGCCTGGGTGACAGAGCAAGACTCTGTCAAAAACAAAACAAACAAACAAACAAAAAAAACTGCTTATCATTGAGATCAAATCCAAATTCTCACTTGATCTTCAAAGCTCTTCAAAATCTTACCCCCACCGCCTCCCCTCAACTCATCTTCCACTCCCCCTCTCCCTACAGCCTATGTCAATAGCAGACAGGCATCTTGTGCATGTCTCTCCTTAGTTCCCAGCACCAGGGCCAGCCAACCCAATCAATGTTTGTTGTCCGAGAAAATGAACACATGGATTTTCTGCCTGTCCTTTATGGCTAATTCCAATACCTTCCCAAAGGCTCTGGAGTGCAGCCTTGACTTTCACAGTAAGGGCTCCTTGGGGCTACTGCTTTATCTGTGTGATCTCACGTAATTCTAGGCCAAAGATATTAACACGTCCGTTCTGCAAATGAGGAAACTGAGGGTCAGAGAGGTGCAGTGATTGCCCACAGGTGGGAAGTGGTGCGGCCGGGACCGGAATCCAGTCCGACCAGCTCCAGAGCCTATGCTCCTTCTGCTGAACCATGTGCGTAACCTACCCCAGTGACAGCAGGCTGAGGCTGGGCAGGTGCACCTGCAGACGTTCCAGGAACGCTCCAGTATGTCCAGGGATCCCTTAAACCTGCATGTTGAGGAGGGTGACTGAGAGATAAGAATGGCGGCATCCAGATGTGACAACAGAGGTGGATGAAAGCTTGGGGGTCCCCTAGAGGGAGGCCTGAGCTTGATGCTCCACCTGTCAGCTTTGGGACAGACAGAGGCCTAGTCAAAATATCCTCGAACAGGCAATGAAGCCTTTCACTCTAGTTACCGTGAAGCTGAATAAGAATAGGATCTAGGCCAAGAAGATGTCTTTGACCTTCTCAATTTTGCCTGGCTTGTTAAAGCACCAGGCTTGGGGAAGAGGGGGCCTCCAGGGGTGCTTGTTAAGCACCAGATCTTATGCTAGATGCTTCACAAACAGGATCTCTGACTTCCAACATTCCTAACAAGTTTTTGTTTTTGTTTGTTTTTGTTTTTGTAGACACAGGGTTTCACCATGTTTCCCAGGCTGGTCTCGAAATCCTAGGCTCAAGCAATCCACCCACCTCAGCCTCCCACAGTGCTGGGTTTACAGACATGAGCCACCATGCCTGGCCCCTAACAAGCTTTATAACCTCGATTTTACATGTGAACTAACCGAGGCACAATGCAGTTATGTGGTGGAAGTTCATGGTCAGGCAGCTACTGCATACAAACCCAGGCTAGTCAGCCTTCTAAAAGCCAAGCTCCTAACCACTACGCTAGACGGTCTCTGTCCCCTTCCTGAGAAATCCCAGAGATCTCAAGTCCCCCGCCCAGCCCATTGTGCCACCATGGCCCTGGAAATCAGTAAATTAGTCCCGTAATTCTCATGAGTGAGCTGACCCCACACATAACATGAGCTGAGCTGCAAAAATGTTCTTGTCCTTGGCCCGGAGTATTCATTCTGGATGCAGAATAAACTCCAAGGAGAAGGGGGAAAAACCAACAACTTCAAATACCAAAATAAAAAAAAAAAAGTTATTTCCACAGAGGTGTCCATAAAAGTTGAATTATTCATTGCAAAACACCTAGAAGCAACTCAACTTCACCATCAGTGGACAGAGGCTGCCCGCCCAGGGATGGGTCTGTTAACTTGGTGAATACCATATGGACCTTAAAACAACATCTAGTTAGTTGGTTTATGTGCACTTAAAAATA
>NW_012112697.1:5555161-5556715 GCF_000951035.1 Colobus angolensis palliatus
CATAGTCTCACTCTGTTGCCCAGGCTGGAGTGCAGTGGTGTGATCTTGGCTCACTGCAACCTCCACCTCCCGGGTTCAAGTCTGTCTCCTGCCTCAGCCTCCCAAGTAGCTGGGATTACAGGCACACCTGGGTGTGTGCCACCACACCCAGCTAATTTTTATATTTTTAGTGGGACGGGGTTTCACCATGTTGGCCAGGCTGGTCTCAAACTCCTGACCTTAAGTCATCCACTCACCTCAGCCTCCCAAAGTGCTGGGATTACAGGCGTGAGCCACTGTGCCTGGCCAAATCAATTAATTTTTGATAAAGTAATACATGCAAGTGATAGTTCACACACACAGTACATTAAGGTCCAAAGACCTACGGCAATATACAGTGGAGCAGTGCCCTATGACCCATGCCAACCATATGAGAATGTAGGTTTCTCAACTGACTAAACTCCGAAGGGCACACACAGAGAAATGACTTGCTTTATGGTTATGTGGATCTGTTTTTTCCAGCAAGGCTGATGAAGGCAAAGGTGAAAAATTGAAACCCAGAGCAGACAGTTCTGCCGAGGCATACTTCTCTGAGGCATACTTCAGAGAGTCTTGGCTGGGACTGTCTTTGTCAAGTCTAGCTCAAGTCCCCCTTCCTGGGATCAGTGAAGCAGCAGCAGAATCGGGGTGGGGAAGCCAGGCCGTCAGAGGCAGAGGAAAGCCAGGCGTGGGAGAGAAAGCCTGCTGCCTTCTTACCTGTTCACGTGCCAAGCCTCGGTCTCCTAGGGTTTGCTGGTGGCCTTCAGGGGCTCCAGGGCCCCAAGCAGGTGCGTAAGGGCCACGGGCAGTGGGTGCCAGGTGGGAGAGGCTGAGGCTGCCCCCAGCCCACAGTCCAGGCTTCCCGTCTGATGAGAAGGGCGGGGAAAGCAGGCCTCTGCAGCTCTGCTCAGGAACCGAAGCCAGCAGGGGCGGGGCAGGGCCACGTGGCCCCCGCCTGCCTTGGAGTGTGGAGTAGGAGGGAGCCTTCAACCCAGAGGACCAGCCAGGGGACTGCTCTGACTGAGGGTGCCGGCCAGTTGACTACGAGAAGTCCCCAGAACCCAGGCCCTGGCTCCCAGGGACTGTTTTAAGGGACTACCCCAGCTCCTCTCCAGAACACTCGGACCCAGACAAAAGCCTCTTCTCATAAAACTAAAAGCCAGGTGATGGGGAGTTGGGTGTAGTGACACAAGTCTGTAGTCCCAGCTACTCAGGAGGCTGAGGCTGGAGACTCTCTTGAGGCCAAGAGTTCGAGGCTGCAGTGAGCTGCAGTTGCACCTGTGAATAACCAGTGTGCTCCAGCCTGGGCAATATAGCGAGATCCTGCCTCTAAAAAACAAAACAAAACAAAAAACTGAGTGATGTGGTGGTGACTGGAGTGTGTGTGTGTATGGGACTGGGGGTCTATTAGGTGGAAGAAAAGGTCTTTCTCTGATTTCCCTGTTGAGCACCAATGAGTTACCCAGTCTACAGATAAAGACATGAGCTCCAAAAGGTGAATAATCTTTTTTTTTTTTTTTTTTTTTTTTTTTTTTT
>NW_012112697.1:5558010-5565693 GCF_000951035.1 Colobus angolensis palliatus
GAAGACCGAAGCGGGCGGATCACCTGGGGTCAGGAGTTCGAGACCAGCCTGGCCAACATGGTGAAACCCCGTCTCTACTAAAAATACAAAAATTATCCAAGCATGGTGGCAGGCACAATCCCAGCTACTCGGGAGGCTGAGGCAGGCAGAGGTTGCAGTGAACTGAGATAACTGCACTCCACCCTAAGCGACAGAGTAAGACTCAGTCTCAAAAACAAAAAATAAAAAAAAAGAAGAAAAAGAATAAAAGAAGAAATGCCAACCTAGTGATAATAGTGTGTTTTACTCTGAGTGCCAATGCATGCCACAAGTAGTTGTTCATGAAATGTTTTCTCAATTGGATCGACAAAACTGGATTCCTGGTTTGGCCCTGAACTTGCAACAGGACAATAATGCCCACGCTGGAATGTTCCCTGCTAACTCTCCACCCGCCCCCAAGGCAGTGGTCACGCAGGCCACACACACTGTCTGCAAGGCCCTGCTGGGAAACTCTGCCAAGGCGTTGATTCATCCGTTGGGCAGCTCGTGGGAGGGCAGACGGGGTGGAGGTGATGGGGGCACAGCCACAGATCTCACTGGGGCCTCACAGAAGCCTGAACACCCCCTGGTGCCCTTTCTGGGGTCTCTTGGCTTGGAATGATGCCCCTTTCTTTCAAATCATCACAGCAGTTCCCCCAGATCTCCCAGGGCCAGAGCCCCAGGTCAGTGGACAAGCCTCAGAACTCCTGCGCGCTCAGTCGTGTGCGTTTCTGCTACCATGACCCCAGGAGACCGGTTTTTGTTTTTTGGTGTTTTTGAGACAGGTTTTGTTCTGTCATCCAGGCTGGAGTGTAGTGGCACAATCACAGCTCACTGCAGCCTCAAACTCATAGGCTTACGTGATCCTCCTGTCTCAGCCCCCCTAATTGCTGGGACGACAAGTATGTACCACCATGCCTGGCTAATCTTTGTATTTTTGGAGAGACGGGGTTTTGTCATGTTGCCCAGGCTGGTCTCAAACTCCTGGGCTCAAGGGATCCTCCTGCCTTGGCCTCTCAAAGTGCTGGGATCACAGGTAAGAGCCACCATGCCAGGGCCCAGTAGATCAGTCTTATTCTACCAATTTACAGGCAGGAAACCAAGACTATGCTTAGAGGCTAGTGAGCCCAGGTCATCTGACTCTGTATATAGTGCTCTCTTCATGGACTTCGCTGCCTCTTGGCATTTGGCAAGTGGAATCTCGTTTCTGATTGCTTTATGAGGCAGCATTGCCTTTCTCCAGTTACAGCATCGACTCCCTGAAGCCGAGATCCCCCAGTGTGTCCTCGTAACAGCTGGGGGCCCTAATAACCCACAGGAAATGGTAGTACGTCCCTTGACCATCACGTGTCATTAGCTGATACACATATACTAACGGCTCCAAATTAGTAACTTCTAAGCCTAAACGCTACCAAATGACCCAACAAAAGCACCTCTCCTTTCATTCTGAGACTGCAGTCAGAGAAGGGAGCAAGTTCTGTTGAGTCAACCTGGGAATTTAAAACTTGAGGACCAGGCTCTTGAAGGCAGAGTGGGACATGGGAAAATGAGGGGGGCTTGCCTCTGGGCACTGCCAGAGATGCTGGATATGGGGGTGGGGTGGGGTAGGGTGGGGCTAACAGGGCCCCTCAGCCATTCCAGATGGGCTGGCCCAGCTCCTTTTCCAAATCTGAAACTTCCAAACCTGGTTTTCTTTGATAACATTTTTTTTTCTTCATTTTGAACAAGCAGCAATGTTCACTCATTGTCCATCACAGCTACTGATCATAACACTGGACTGTGAAGCAGACACATGCCCAGACATCACCAGCAGACTCTTTTTATTGAAACAGGGCTTCACACCCGGCTTTTAAAATTTTTTGTAGAGATAGGGTCTGTTTCCTGGGCTGGTCTTAAACTTCTGGGCTCAGGCGATGTGCCTGTCTGGCCGCCCAAAGCGCTGGGATTACCAGGCATGAGCCACTGTGTAATTGGGAGCAGACACCAGGAACCTATTCTGACAAATGAAGAGGGTTCTAACATCCCGCTGGGATTATGAGCCACAACTACAGGTTTCCTACCATTTCCTGACCTAAAACCTCTGTGGCCCACTCTCCACCTCTTCATTTTTCAGACTTGGGACCTTCTGATTTTTCCTGAAGTCCCAAGGCTGTGGCTGAGGAAATCAGACCCGGGCTGTAGGCTCTTCTGAAACTGGCGGCAGGCCCTCCAGCAGACTCACCTCACCACCAACCTCACAGCAACAGACTGCCAGGTTATAAACTCTCTTCCACTCTCTGGGTGCAGAAAAGAGCTGGGAGGAGGTGGTTCATGGTAGGTGCCCCGTAAACATTTGTGGAAGAAATGAACATAGCAGCCTCTTCTAGTGGGTCAGCATGTCTCCTGACGGCTTAAACAGCTCCAGGCCAAGCGCAGTGGCTCACGCCTGTAAACCCAGCACTTTGGGAGCCCAAGGTGGATGGATCACCTGAGGTCAGGAGTTTGAAACCAGCCTGGCCAACAAGGTGAAACCCCATCTGTACTAAAAACACAAAAATTAGCCAGGCATGGTGGTGCATGCCTGTAATCCCAGCTACTCAGGAGGCTGATATGAGGCAGGAGAATCGCTTGAACCTGGGAGGCAGAGGTTGCGGTGAGCCAAGATTGTGCTGCTGTACTCTAGCCTGGGCAACACAGTTAAGACTTCATCTCAAAAAAGAAAAAAAGAGAAACAGCTCTTGGTTGTGCTGGTTTAGACTAGTGTGTAGCCTACACCTGCCCATTTCAGTTCACCTGAACTTCACAGGGCGTGTTGGGCCATCAGATCACTCAAATGTCAACCAACCATGGCCAAGCAGGTGTTTCAGAGTCTCTGCCTTGTCCCCGAAAGCCATCTGTTCCTATCCTCCATTGCTACGTTTTCTGGACCAAGTTTGATTTCAGCAGCAGAGATGTTTCTTCTGAGCTCTACATATAGCCCTTGAAAATTAATTTTAAGGGTGTAACAAAAAATTCACATACAATATTCCATATGCAAATGAGCAAGTGGATGACTCAAACACATGTCACTTCTATTTTGAATAGAAAACAGTATTTAGAGGCTGGGTGTGGTGGCTCACACCTGTAGTCACAGCACTTTGGGAGGTTGAGCCAGGTGGACCACTTGAGGCCAGGAGTTCGAAACCAACCTGTCCAACACAGTAAAACCTCTTCTACTAAAGATGCAAAAATTAGTTGGACATGATGGCACACGCCTGAGGTTCCAGCTACTTGGGAAGCTGAGGTAGGACTGCTTGAGCTCAGGAGGCGGAGGTTGCAGTGGGCTGAGATGGCACCACAGCCCTCCAGCCTGGGCAAGAGAGATTCTGTCTCTGATAAGCAAACAAAAAACAATTTAGGACCAGGCGCAATGGCTCACACCTATAAATCCAGTGCTTTGGGAGGCCAAGGCAGGAGGATTGTTTGAGGTCAGGAGTTTGAGACCAGCCTGGGCAACACAGGGAGACCCTGTCTCTACAAAAGTTTAAAAATTAACTGAGTATGGTGGCACACATCTGCAGTCTCCCCTACTCTGGAGGCTGAGGTGGATCGCTTGAGCGCAGGAGTTCAAGCCTCAGTGAGCTATAATGACTCCACTGAACTCCAGGCTAGGCAAAGGAGTGAGACTGCCTCTAATAAAAAATTTTTTAAAAAATTAAAAAATAAAACAGAACTTAGGAATTTAAAAAATTTTGAAAGCCAGGTTGATCCCATCTGAATGCCTTAACATTTCTGGCTTTCCTCTAACAAGTTCAAGAAAGGCAGTAGCGTGGGAACAGCACACATTCTGGGGACCAGCGCTCTCCCTGTGCGACGACGAACCTTTTCCAGTGCTGGCAGCTGTCTCATTAGCAATACACTTACACTAACCAAGAAAAGCAACATTCCAACTAGAACCCCCCTCCTCCAAAGGAATGCTATTCTTGGCAAGAGATCTTCCAAAGGAAACATCTGCAGAACCTCTGCCCGTAAGGTCAGGGGAAAGCTGAGGCAGCTAAAAACTTTTCAGTCCTAGGATCCAAGTCACAAGGGCTTAGCAATGGAACAGGATGGAAGCAAACCCAAGGACAGATCCCTCTGTCCGAGTTCTGCAGCAGCCTCTGGTGGGTTTTGCAAGGCTGGAGAGAGGCCTCTATTTACCTGGTTGCTCAGTCAAACCACAGGAGTCAATCCACAGGAGTCAATCAGGTCCCCTTAACAATTACACAGATGGGACTTGTCATTGAGCTACATCCAATCAATAAATTATAAACTTTTGTAGGTTCTGTAGCAACAGCTATGAAAATTCCTTTCCACATATTCAAGTCCAATTCCTTGTCCTAACCCTTCCTCTTACAGAGAACAAGGAAGCTGATGGGCAGACTTCCAGAGGAAGCTCAGTGGTGACAACTCCTGATTCCACAGATTTTCCTTTCTTTCATAACCCCCTACCTTCTGTATGGAGTATATGTATTTCAGTCAAACTTGAGTTAGAAAAGAGGCAAGGCAGGCCAGGCGCGGTAGCTCAAGCCTGTAATCCCAGCACTTTGGGAGGCCGAGACGGGCGGATCACGAGGTCAGGAGATCGAGACCATCCTGGCTAACACGGTGAAACCCCGTCTCTACTAACAATACAAAAGACTAGCCGGGCGAGGTGGTGGGCGCCTGTAGTCCCGGCTACTCGGGAGGCTGAGGCAGGAGAATGGCAGGAACCCGGGAGGCGGAGCTTGCAGTGAGCTGAGATCCGGCCACTGCACTCCAGCCTGGGCCACAGAGCGAGACTCCATCTCCAAAAAAAAAAAAAAAAGAAAAGAGGCAAGGCGCTGCTCAAATATCTACGAGTTCCTCAGATGACTGCATGTCAGTATCATACAATTTGATAGAATGGATTTAGGGCCACAGGAAAAAATGAGCCCTGAAATTAGGTTTTCAAAATCTAATTCAGAACTACTGTCTACTATGCAAATTCATGAGATAAGTGAGAAAAAAACATGTTATTTAGGGATTCAACTCCTGGCAAAACCTGGGTCTCTCTTGACTGATCTAAAACCAAGTCATAATTCAAGATACTTAGTTCCAGGAGACAGTGTCAGGAACCCTCTGCACTGGGCTCTGGGAGGTTCAGATTGTATCTCTTCACCACCATTCCTGATTCTAACCCAGTGCTCACCAGGTCATTTGCTCAATTTCAGCGCACACAGATGGAAGAATGTTTTACTTTGTGAAGTACTGAGAACAGTGAGCTCGTTTTTCCAGGTTCAAGGCCCAAGGACAGCCTGGAAGACGAGGGCTTCCCACACCACTAAACGGGGAGTTCTCCGGGGTGGGCTGGAACATTTCCGGAACGGGGCCTCTTCCAGCTGACAGGCTCTCATTATACCCTAAAGGCCCTGTGGAACCCACCTGAGATGGGTGCTGCAGACATGCCCCACATATACACAGTTCTCAGGGGCAGGGCAGTATCCAGGTTCTTCTGTACTGATCCTTCCTATGGTCCTATGGAGCCAAAGATCTCTTTAGGTGCTGTATCAGCAAAAGGGACATCTGTTAAGACTCCCCAGCTGGAATTCATGCTAAAATCCCCACACTAATATCCTCAGAGTAAAAGAGGAAGAATCAGCCACCCTTCCTCAATATCCAGTGGCAAAGGGGTGGGTATCCACATGGTTATTGAGCCCATGTTTCATCAGCACAGCAAAAAGAACCAGGAAAAGACAAAGAAACCACCACAGACCTGGGGGTAGGGAGCCACAGTGTCCCAAGTCCAAGTAGGCATCTGGAAGGAAGGAGCCTACTCTAACTTAAGAGTCCTGCCCTAACCTGGGCTCAAACCTCCCACCTACATCCTCATCTCCAGAACAAGACACATGGACGCCAGTCACCTTAAAAACTAGGTTTCTGTTTCTTTCTGGTTAGATTCTACAGCAGCAGAACTCAGGAGTGATACTATATCCTACCCAGTCCCACCACAGCCTTCCTTCCTTCCCCCCACAGAGATAACATTGTACAAAACTGTATTTACAGGAAAACCAGTTAAAAATTAAGGGTGTGTGCAAAAGTAGACAGGAGAGTCAGGCATATCGATGTAGGGGCGGCTTTGGGGAATGGGGGAATTGGGTTCCACACTGGAACCTGGAGTCATGTATCATGTACCAGGTGGGGAGAAGTGTAGCCAATCTCAGCGCCAATTTGAGGGGAAGCCAGTCATTCCAGGAGAAGAGGTAAGGGGAGAGAGGTGTTGGCTTTCATAACGCAGTCTTAATTATCCAGTCACCCTCCTGCCACATGGCAGAAGCCAGGTGGCGGCGATGGTGGTGGGGGAAACAAAATACACAGTCTCTGGCAAGCCCCATAGGGAAAGGAGGGCTCAGAAGGCATAGCGGGTCCGGATATCCTCGAGTTTCTTGGACACCTCAGGTGGGGTTCGGTCCAGTTCTTCAGAGACATTCTTTTGTTTGTTGGGTTCCATGGAATTGAACTGCTCACAGAGGTCTCCATCAATCACATTCTAAGATATGGAGAAAGCAAAAGGAAAAAAAATGGTGAGATGCCCAAAGAAAATGGCACATGCTAAAGCAGCAGTTGTAGGGAAAGCTGTTTTTATTTTTTAGTTTTTGAGACAGGGTCTCAACCCTATCATCCAGATTGCAGTGCAGTGGGATAATCACGGCTCACCGCACTCTCAAAACTCTGGGGATCAGCCTCCCAATTGGCTGGGACCACAAACGTGTGCCACCACGCCCAGACAGGGAAAGCTTTTCATTCTCCACTTGATACTTGAACCCCGCTTGTAGATCCAGGAACACTATCTAAGTTGACTCTTGGTACTCAGAGTTCAGATTGGCAGAAGCAGCGAAGCCTTTGCTCTGGCTGTGGTCTGCCCCAAGGGGAGCACCCTCCCTGGTACTATTCCCATCATTCTGCTCCCTGTGCTGCTCCTCTACTCAGGATCTCCCTTTCCAGCTCAGATTCCCCCAACCTACCTTCACAGGGAAGTAGTAGGAACGAAAGCTGAGGTGGTCCCGCCCACAGAGAGGGGGATGTTCAGACCGCAGGTGCATTTCCACATGCTGGAAGAAGTCATGGTCCTGGCAGAAGAAACAAAAAATCTGTCACTGAGAAGTGATTTCAATTAGTCTAGAGTTTCCACAAGCACAACGAACAGACAAGCCATTCTTTTTACCATATAAACACAAGGGAAATATCTAATCACTTTCTGACAATCACAGGTTTTTCTGCTACAACACGATAGTTAAAATCCAAAAGGAGACCTCGTGTTGTCTGCAGTGCAAAAGAGAATGCCACACATAAAGAATGGTTGTGAGGTCAGATTCCTGATCCCAGCTTCCTTTGCTGGAATAAAACGTGCCGAACTCCGGCAAACCTAGAGTGGACTCCATATGGCAATGTGTGCCCCAGCAGGGATCATCCCATCAATCCTGGCAATCCTAGTCTGGAGTCCGGTTCTAGAGCTTTGGGCTCAGGCTAACCTTGTAAACTCGCATCAGACTGAAGCAAACCCTAGCAGTATAAAAACAAATGGCCTGCCCGGGTGCAGTGGCTCACGCCTGTAATCCCAGTACTGTGGGAGGCCAAGGCGGACGGATCATGAGGTCAGGAGATCGAGACCATCCTGGCTAACATGGTGAAACCCCGTCTCTACTAAAA
>NW_012112697.1:5566936-5598746 GCF_000951035.1 Colobus angolensis palliatus
AGACTCTGTCTCCAAAAAAAAAAAAAAATTCTCACATTTACTTAAGGCTTAATGCCTCATAAAACATGCTAAAGTTACTGTTCATCATCTCTTAAACGATAAGAACCATTTTGTTAAATTTATCAAGCTTGCCATAAAAAAAAAAAGGAAAACACAAAGAAAATTATAGAAAACAGCAATCACTAGGCTTGTCTTCTAAAATAGAAAGTCCAGAGACCCTCTATTAAAGCAGCATATGCCTACAGGAGAAGTAAAGCCCTGGATACACCTCAGAGCAGAGGACTGGGAATGGACTCTCTCGAAGGAACTCGCTACTCTCCAAGGAGATTTTTGCAGATTGGTAAGAAAGGACTGTGGAAGGACAGCATTCAGCACAGTCGTGTGCACTGTGAATAATTCACTAAAGGCAATTTCTTCAGTGACGGCAACAGGAGAAGTGCTAAGCAGTGCCCTCCCTGGGACCCATTCTGCAATCTTACCTTCTGGGAGGCCCCATTGAGCAAGCCACGGTCCCACAGGGCTTTGTTTCCTGTAGGGTCCTCATCTACTTCATCGTTGGTGTTAGGTGGGAGCCTCACCTACAAGGAAGTGACACAAGTCACAGTGCTGGGGCCCAGACCTGCTCACCTGGGTCACCAAGCAACAGGTCTGGCCCAGGTCTTTGCAAGTCAGCCATAGGGGCGCTGCCTAGACAGAGGCCTGGGCCCATGTGTCCTGCACCTGCTCTGGTGGGCAGGAGCTGTGTCTGAGGAGCAAGAAACTCAAAAGAATCGACCCATGAGCAGGAGTTTAACACAGCTAAGGGTAACATCAAAACCACACAACACAGACAACAGACGTTCCAAAGTTCTTATAAAACGTAAAAAGAAATATTAGCCATTAGCTCAAACTAAACCTATCATTAAATCATGTTCAATAGAGAGGAGGGAGATAAACCAGAGAAAAATCCAAAAGACTAGTAAGAAGGCTTAAAGAACAGATTGCTTGTAGAGTTAGCTTTAGTAGGATGGAATTTTATATCCATTTTTACTCCTCAGATTTGATTCATCTTTGGCTTTACCCACAACAAACTGAGCCAGCTTTCCTACGTATCACCATAACCCAAGTGAACAACACCAACTCACCACACATATGTTGCCAAACTTGTCTGCCCCAGCCACAGTGTCATAGTCCAGGAGGCTGGCTGTAGTGACCCATCGAGGGTAGGTATCATCAGCAAAGATGATAAGCTGGTTTTCATTACGCTTGTAGCGAACCCAGATGAAACTTTCTTGGACATCAGATACAATTACCCTATGTCCAATAGTCTGGATCCCAGAGATATAATTGGCAATATGCTGGGAAAAACAAGGACAATAGTGGGTGTAATCTTGGGGTTCAGAACCCAAAGAAAGTCCAGCTTTCCGTATGACATATACAGGGTCAGCAGAACAGCAAATACCAAAAAATAGCAGTTAGCAATGAATTCTAGGTGGGAAAAAGAGCCAAATAGCTTTTATAATATAGTGCAAATATATGCCTAACTCTCAGAGTTACATTCCTTACAGAAGCTAGCAAAATAGAAAGCTGGTTCTTGTTTGTTAAGTCAAGAAATGAGAATCCTCTACTCCTGCTCCTCTCAAAACTCAAGGGCTGGTGCGGTTACTCATGCCTGTAAACCCAGGACTTTGGGAGGCCAAGGTGGGCGGATCATGAGGTCAGGAGTTAAGAGACCAGCCTGGCCAACATGGTAAAACCCTGTCTCTATTAAAGATACAAAAAATCAGCCAGGCATGGCAGCGTGCCTCTGTAGTCCCAGCTACTTGGGAGGCTGAGGCAGGAGAATCACTTGAACCCGGGAGGCAGAGGTTGCAGTGAGCCGAGATTGCACCACGGCACTCCAGCCTGGGCAACAGGGCGAGACTCCATCTCGGGAAAAAAAAAAGGGCATAATTCTGAAGCTGGAATTGGGGTAACACAAGTCCTAATAAAGATAAGATTTTAAAACTCGATGTCCACCACCCCACCAATGCCCCCGCCCTTGACATGTGAGCTAGATCTCAGCACCAACGCCAGCACACTTACCTTATTCTCGCATTTTCGGAGTAACTTCTTCTTTCCCAGGTCATAGACACGCAACAGCTTCCCCACACCAATCAACACCCTCCCTTGGAATGGGGCTATGGCAGCAGGGACCTCTTCCACCGGAGTCTATACAGGAAAAGCACGTAATACAGCTATTACAAATGCCAGCCAGACACAGGCCCCACCTCTCTGCCTAGAAATGCCTTCTTTCACAGGAGCCTATCATTAAGAAACACACCAGTGATCTTATTTTGCTAATGCATCAGCGTGTTGGGGTGAACAGATCCCACATGCTGCATTCACCCAGCAGAGGGATCAATGCTACAAGTGACAAGAATTTCTGGTACCTGATGACAGCTGCCCAGAGCCTGTGCTCGGTTTAACTGGCCTCATGAAATAATAGTGAAGCTTTAGTAGCTAAGAAGTGACTGTAATTTGTGGAGGGACAGGAAAGAAATGCTAGTGAAAAATGACATCTTTTTTTTTTTTTTGAGACAGGGTCTCACTGTCGCTCAGGCTGGAGGGCTGTGACAGGCGTAATCATGGCTCACTATAGCCTGGACTTACTGGGCTCAGGTGATCCTCCCACCTCAGCCTCCCAAGTAGCTGGGACTACAGGCATGTGCCATCACGCCCAACTAATTATCTGTATTTTTTGTAAACACTGAGTTTCACCACATTGTCCAGGCTGGTCTCAAACTCTTGGGCTCAAGTGATCTGCTCGACTCAGACTCCCAAAATGCTGGGATTACAAGTGTGAGCCACTGCACCCAGCCTAGTGACATCTCAGTTGTAAAGGAGAGACAAATTTTATACGCAAAAGGGTCTATGAAGTATTTCTTAGAGGATACTCCCCTTACGGTAGGGTTGAAGGAATCCACATGCTGTCAGTGTGGAGGAGAAAATTATTTTTATTTTAATAATTATGGTAAAATAGACATAACATAAAGTTTACCATCTCAATCCTTTTTTTTTGGAGACAGAGTCTCACTCTGTCGCCCAGGCTGGAGTGCAGTGGCGCAATCTCGGCACACTACAACCTCTGCCTCCCAGGTTCAAGCAATTCTCCTGCCTTAACCTCTGGAGTAGCTGGGGTTACAGGCGCCCACCACCATGCCTGGCTGATTTTTTATTTTTAATAGAGATGGGATTTCACCACGTTGACCAGACTGGTCTTGAATCCCTGATCTCAGGTGATCCGCCCACCTCGGCCTTCCAAAGTGCTGGGATTACAGGCATGAGCCACCATGCCCAGTCATTTTTAAGTATATACTTCAGTGGCATTAAGCACATTTACTGTTGTATAACTATCATCTCCAGCTTTTTTTTCATCTTCCCAAACTGAAACTCTGTACCCATTAAACAGTAACTTCCCAGAGAATGCAGATGGAAAAGAATACTAAACCTTTTTTTTTTTTTTTTGACAGTCTCACTCTGCCACCCAGGCTAGAGTGCAATGGCACAATCTCAGCTCACTGCAACCTCCGCCTTCTGGGTTCAAGTGAGTCTCTTGCCTCAGCCTCCAAGTAGCTGGGATAATAGGTGCATGCCACCATGCCTGGCTGATTTTTGTATTTTTAGTAGAGACGGGCTTTCACCATGTTGGTCGGGCTGGTACCAAAGTGCTGGGATTATAGGTGTGAACCACCGCACCCAGCCAGAATATTAATTATTTAAACTGCTGAATTTTGGTCACAAATTGTTGCCCGCTTATTAAAACAGTAAGAAAGGGACCAATTCAATGTGCATCCATCTCCCCATTATGGGTGGTTAGCACAAAGCCTTCCTGTGGAATGCACAGGCACAAGAGCATCACCGCAGCTAGAAGGCCCCAGCATTTTCCATGGTCTCCAAAAGACCTGACCCATAACATAAGCAAAAGTGAGAGAATTCAATAGGACTTAAGATCTAGGAGAACCACTCACTGGCTGATTCCTACCTTGTGCAAAAACTCCAGTTTTTCCCCACTGTTCACAAGCTTGTAAGTATAGACGAAGCCCCCTGCCACAGATCGGGGGTTCAGTATCAGGTCCTTGGCCACACCCACCAGCACATACCAGTCTTCACCAGTGTTGGAGAACCTGCACACCGCCACACTACACACAGAGTAAGAAGCAAGAGTAAGGCCTTCATCAAAACCCAGAGAGCTCCTGTTCCAGTCTACCAAACTCTGAACTGTCCTGGGCTCCTTACCTAAAAGCTGCCTCATTCTGTTCCAGCTGGACAAGGTCCAGTGTGTTCCCCTGAATGGGATTCATCACTCGGATCACAGAGGCCCACTGCCCATTGCCAGCCTTGGGAGCTCCAAAGATGGATTCAGGGAGGTTTTCATTGAGGAATGCTGCTGCCATCTCTGCGGCCAGCTCCCGCTCATCTTCCCCTGCTGCTTCCACCATTTCCTAAACCCAAAAAACCAAACAACTGAGTTGGTGTGTTCAGAGGTAGGGGCTGGCTGAGAAGAGGATAGGTAGCAAGAACACTCCAAGGGGTTCTTTTTTTTTTTTTGAGAAGGAGTCTCGCTCTGTTGCCCAGGCTGGAGTGCAGTGGCACAATCTTGGCTCACTGCAAGCTCCTGCCTCAGCCTCCCGTGTAGCTGGGACTACAGGCGCCCGCCACCACGCCCAGCTAATTTTTTTTTTTTTTTTTTGTATTTTTAGTAGAGATGGGGTTTCACCGTGTTAGCCAGGATGGTCTCGATCTCCTGACCTCGTGATCCGCCCGTCTCGGCCTCCCAAAGTGCTGGGATTACGGGCATGAGCCACCGCGCCCAGCCCCAAGGGGTTCTTAATACATAAAGCAGGAAAGTCAGCAGTCCCAACCAGGATTTCCCAACATGAATATTAAAAGGAGAGGTGTACAGACTAGGGAAGACAGATCACAAAAGGGAAATCCAGACATTGCTAGTTACATATTAGTAGAAAACACCAAAGAGAACAATAGCTGTGACTAGTGGCTTGAGAAAATGACAATGGAAACTCCATTTTTTCTATCCAACCCATCTGATTTCTCTTACTAAGACTACTCTGTCTCCACTCTTTAAGGCTGGATACAGTTCTACGTGGTTGTAGCTATTTGGTTTTTGCTAGGCAATGAGTTCTATAAAGAGCTGGTATTGTGGAGAACATGAAAGCTGTCTCCTTTGGGCCCAAATCCAGGAAATACAGTCTATTTTGGAAGCTCAAAGACTGGAGAATTCTGTTTCAGAGAGGGAACTTAATTGTGAATAAATGGAGATCAGAGTATAGTCCTGGGTTACAAGAAAGGCTCTAACATGAAGTACTTTGGGGCAAAGGCCTCTGCTTAAAGAAGCTGAAAAGAGCCTAGATCTTTAAATACAAAGAATATAACAACAATTACAGGAGTTTAAACTTTTGACAGAGTCTCATGTCCAGAGTGCCACTGGTATGCAGTAGAGTGTGCCAACATACCAGGAGTGCACCAACACACCAGGCTATCTTTCAAAATTTTTAATAGAGGTGCAGTTTTGCTATGTTGCCCAGGCTGGTCTCGAACTAGCAATCCTCCCATTTCAGCCTCCCAAAGCGCTGAGCAGTTAAAACTTTTCAACATAATTTCACACATCTTTTAACAGAACCCCTGAACGTCAGTCTCATTACCTCTGCCATCTGCTGCTTTCTCTGAGCTTTTGTGGCCTCAGTGTAGGCATTGTGGTCCGTTTCAATGATAATAAGGTTGTTACTCTCAGGGTGGATGACAAATTTCCTGGGTGTGTACTGCAGTGGGAAGGCTACTTGATTGAAGACAGCACCGAGCTTCTCTAATGCCAAAATCCTATGACAGAAAAGCAAGGCAGTTATTTAATACTCACTCAGGACCTAGAAATTGGTGTTGAAATAGGCTTTGCGCAGTCAATAAACACATCAATCCCTGAAGCTCTAACGCTGGCATTAGGCAACATTAAACAACAGCCTCCTAATCTAGAAAACTGCACTGCAGACACAGAGATCCGGGAAGGGCCTTCCCATTTGGCAACACCCTACCACAATTCATGGCAATTCTAGTTCTCACCAATGAAACACAAACGATTGCCAAAAGATATTTTTTTAATCACTCTAATGATAATAAAGCGCCCAATCCCAAATTTGTTGTGATCACTGCAATTACCTGAACATATATGGTATCTGTAGTGACTGTGCTTCAAAAAATAAAGTGGATGCCTTTGTGAACAAAAATCACCTCAGTTTTGGAAAACTATGACAATGCAAACTATGACAGCAAATAGGGGACCTACAAATTTCTGTCAAATTGGACAGAGATGCACACATAAGCCAAACGATGTGCAAAACGGGCAGAACCCAGGTACCCTAAAAAATATAGTTACCTGATCTCTAATGATGGAGTTTTATTTGTAGTTTATTCTCTACATTAAAAAAGACACGGGCTGGGCACAGTGGCTCACGACTGTAATCTCAGCACTTTGGGAGGCCGAAGCGGGCAGATCACCTAAGGCTAGGAGTTCAAGATCAGCCTGGGCAACATGGTGAAACACCAACTCTATTGAAAATACCAAAGAAAAGCTGAGTATGGTGGCATGCACCTGTAGTCCCAGCTACTTGGGAGGCTGAGGTGGGAGAATCTCTTGAGCTCAGGAGCTCAAGACCAGCCTAGGCACCAAGGTGAAATCCTGTCTCTATTTAAAAAACCACAAAAATCAGATGGGCATGATGGCATGTGCTTATAGTCCCACCAGGTACTTGAGAGGTTGAGACAGAAATAGCTTGAGTCCAGGAAGTTGGGGCTGCAGTGAGCCATGATCACACCACTGCACCCCAACCTGTACAACAGAGCAAGACCTTGTCTCAAAAAAATAAATTTAAAAATAAAAATAATTTAAAAAATGAACTGCCCCCAAGCACTATGCTTTTATGTCTCACAGTCATCTTCCCTGATTTAGTTTTGGGGGGAAGTAAGTTCTGCTCCTAGGAAAGCCTAAAAATCTGTAGGGATTGTCTAAATCTATAGGAACTCAGGAGGTAGGGACCAGAGATGAGGATACAAGGCTGGCTTAAAAGCCAAGGGGAACACTGACAGGCAGGTGTGCATGTGGGTGAAGCATTCCAGCACAGGCAGAGATTTAAAAAATATTAGTGATGTAGAGGAGTGCAGGGAGACCAATTCTGCTAGAGCAGAAGATAAAAACAAAGATGACAGAAAGAAAAAGGACAATGACCATGAAAAGACCCTGAAAGTTGCTGCAAAGAAATTTGGAGAGCTCATTTGATAAGCAACAGTGATTAATCTATCAAGAGGCCATAGTTTCATTATGAACAGCCAATAATTATAACCAGGATGTGAACAACTTTGGTGGCTTAATTTTAAAAGCCCCCAAAAACTTGAGGAAGCCAAACTGACTGGGTTATTTTAGGTTCTTTTCCATCTTGCAAGCAATATTACATATAGTGCTCAAACTTCACATCAATATTATCAGGAAGAACAGTTCTGTCAACTTTTTTTCATGTAGGTTAAAATTTAAGATTTAATACCACAAATGGCAAGACAGAGAAAGAAAGGTTATCAATGCAGTGATCCAATACTTGCTCTAAAACGAATCCAATGGCAATGCCCTTTCGCTAGAAAATAAAAATCTGAAATCTCAGGAAGACTGGACTGTATTAAAGCTTTGCCTTGAAAGTCTTAACAGAAGCTAAAACACCGAAACTTGGCTCTCAGGTACTAAAATGCTGAGCCAAATGAAGGTTTCAATTGCAACACACAAGCTTCATGGTAAAGTCGGCTCTCTGCCACCTCTTCACAGCCTGCTCCAACACTCTGGCAGAACCAGTCTGAGCCCTTGGCAGAAAGGCTTCCTGCTGAGCTTCAAACACTCACTCACCGCAGGGTGTTGGTGGAGATGGCCACAATGCCCTCGGGACACTGTTCTGAGGCAAAACCCGATGCAAATTCCAGTGTCTCGTAAGACAGGGGGGTGAGATGGAAGCGAGATTGGTAAGAATAGCTCAACCATGAGCGGCTTGACATGGCCAATACCTGAGGGGAAAAAAAACCAGCTCCAATAAGGTTTGGGAAAAAATACAAACATGGTAAGGTGAACAAAAGCCCTATCCCCAAATTTCAGTCTGCAGAGTATCCTAAGATATTCTAGAAATCTAACAGGCTATCTTAAGAAAAAGAGGGCTAGAGAGAGGCACCATGGCTTAGCATATGTGAAAAGCATGGGCTATGAGCCATATGATCTAGACTAATCACTTCATCTCTCAAAGCCTGCTTCCACGTGTGTAAAATGAAAATAGTACCACAAGGCTGGGCAGCTGCAAGAATTAAATGGAATGAAAGCCAAGTGTGGTGGCTCATGCCTATAATCCCAGCACTTTGGGAGGCCAAGGCGGGCAGATCACCTGAAGTCAGGAGTTCAAGACCAATTTGGCCAACATAGTGAAACCCCATCCTTACTAAAAATACAAAAATTAGCTGGGCCTGGTGGCATGCACCTGTAATCCCAGCTACTCGGGAGGCTGAGGCAAGAGAATCGCTTGAACCCAGGAGGTGGAGGTTGCAGTGAGCCAAGCTTGCACCATTGCATTCCAGCCTGGGCGACAGAGTGAGACTCCATCTCAAAAAAAAAAAAAAAAAAAGAATTAAATGGAATCAGCACAGTGCCCAGAAACACTAACATTCTTAACTATAAAGGATACAAACAATGTTTCCTAATCTCTTTCACATTAGGTAGTAAACTTGACACTGATCTAAGACTGGGATAAAACCCAAGAATTCTCACGGCTAGTGGTGTCCTAGAGGGGAGGTTTCCAGACCTATTTGACCAGCCAGAGGGCTAAAGGGATCGAAATCTCAACCCAACTATAACCAAATCATGACACGGTGCCATGGAGCCCCAGTGAGGTTAGGAAACTCAGGACTTCCCACATGAAGGAAACCAATTAAGATGGAGTGGCAAATTAGTGAAAGTAAAGCTTACAACAAAGATTGTTTTCAGATGGTGCCACTAAAATCCCAAACATGTTGCCTGTCCCCAACCTTCATTACTTACTGCCTCCTGGCCTTGCATTCGGACTCGGAACAGCTTCACAGGACGGGATCCCAGGTACCGAGTGCGAGTGTCAGACAAATCCCCAGTGACAGGGTCCAGGACAGTCCTCAGCAGCACACCGTTCTAATCAAAAGGAGAGGAGCAGGTGAAGCCTGATGGAAGCTTATCAGCTATGACAGGAAAACCTCTCCCTTGGCTACTTCATATAAGAAATTAGAGCAGATGGAAAGAAATGACTTGGTTGTTTAAAAAAGATCCTAATAATCAGATAGCCATTCATTTATTCTCTCACTAAATCACTTAATCATTCAAAGTTATGGAGCATCTACTAAGTAAAAACACACTTATTTTTCACTATATCTTCTTAATACTTCTTTTTACCATGTATGTTAAATCCTTCTTCACTATTGTGTATTTCAAATAAATAATTAAATAACCACAAAGACCATGGTTCCTAAACAGCACTTCTTTTTAAAGGAACAAGGTTCCTAAAAGGAATGACTAGTTTGGGGCTGGGGCAAGAATGTTCCAGACGCATGTGGAGACGCTTTCTTGTGCAACAAGGCAAGGAAACCCCTACAAATTGTGGGGTCATGTTAAAAGGACAAAGGAACTAACTTCAAATAGAAATTCCCACTATTCTAGAATGAGGCAATTTACCACCCCCCAGCCCCTCAAGAAAAAGCCAGGTGAGGTGGCTCACATCTATAATCACAACACTGTGGAAGGCCAAGGAAGGACAACTGCTTGAGGCCAAGAGCTCAAGAACAACCTGGCCAACATAGTGAGACTGTCTCTGTTTAAAAAAAAAAAAAGAGGAGTTTTAAGCACAAACACATAAAAATCCACAAGTTTATGATGTTACTCTATTTTTTTAAATTTTTATTTATTTCTTGAGACAGGGTCTCACTGTCACCCAGGCTGGAGTACAGTGCCACAGTCTTGGTTTACTGCAGCCTCCACCTCCCAGGCTCAAGCAATCCTCCCGCCTCAGCTTCCCAAGGAGCTAAGCTCAAGCGATCCACCCACCTTAGCCTCTCAAAGTGCTGGGATTACAGCACCTGACTAGTGTCACTCTAAAAAACAGCAAAAAACCCACTTTACGGGTCCCCACTGAAGGGAGTGCTGTGGCCCTCACTCCTTACTCTGAAAACAGGTGAACAATGAGAAAAAAGTACTTATCCTTTTCCTGTATGAACTGTACTTAGCGTAAGCAAAGGAATGATGCAAATTTTGTCTTTAGAACTCCAACTAATTAAATCCCAAAAGAAATAAATCATTTTCCAACTACTAATGAAAGAATGAACCTAGGCAATGTGTGTAATAGCTTTAACTAAAAGGTTGATGGGAACTTTAACACAGATACAGATAAACATCCCAACATCACTGTGAGTGGGACAACCAGACATTACACACCTCCTGACATGATGCAATAGGAGTGAACAGCACCACCTATATTCCTGTCCCCCTCCCCTAATAATGAAATCTGAATCTAACCAACTTTCTTCTTCTGCAATATCTGATACTATAGCTACCCCAAGCCACATGTGGCTAGTCAGAACTGAGACAGTACCAGGTGTGGTTTCTCACACCTGTAATCCCAGCCCTTTGGGAGGCCAAGGCGGGTGGATCGCTTGAGCTCAGGAGGTCAAGATTAGCCTGAGCAACATGGCAAAACCCCATCTCTACTAGAAACAAGAAAAATTAGCCGGGAGTAGTGGTGCACACCATAATCCCGGCTACTCAAGAGGCTCAGGCATGAGAATCGCTTGAACCCAGGAGACAGAGGCTGCAGTGAGCTGAGATCACACCACTGCACTCCAGCCTGGGCAATGGAGTAAGACTCTGTCTCAAGGAAGAAATTATTTTTTTAATAAAAATAAATTTTAAAGAGAACTAAGACGTTAAGTGTAAAATGCCAAATACCAGATTTCAGACTTAGTTTAAAAAAAAGAGAGAGAGAAAAAGGTAAAATAGCTCAGCAATTTTTATATTAACTACATGTTGGAATGATTTTAGATATACAGAGTTAATAAAACATCAAAACTGGCCAGGCACGGTGGTTCATGCCTGCATTCCCACCAGCACTTTTGGAGGCCAATGTAGGAGGATTGATTGAGGCCAGGAGTTCAAGAGAAGATCAGCCTGAGCAACACAGCGAGACCCTGTCTCTGCTTTCTTTTTTAAAGGAAAAAAACAAAAATTAAAATTACTTTTTTCCTGTTTGTGGCTACTAGAAAATTTAAATTACACCTGTAGCTCACCTTACATTTCTAAGGGACGGCATGGTCTAATACTCTACCCACCAGCTTGATACAGAGGATACAGGAACATTGAACACACAAGAAATGACTTTAAAGTCCAGAAGGTGGGAAATGCTACAAGACAAATGATCTTATCTTGTTATGCTTCAAAATGGGGTAGGACAGTTTAATAGACATAAAAAGACAGATGAAGCAAATGGAAAATGTATAGACTGCTACGCTGAGATCCTGAGGACAACCAACTATAAAGACACATTGGGGGAAAGAAGAACAGGGAAAACTGGAATATGGTAATAAGGAACTATTGTTATATTTTGCTGAACATAATACTAATATCTTACAAAAACAGACATCTGTTGGAGCTACATTATCAAGTATTTGTAGATGAAATGATAGATCTTGGATTTACTTTAAAATAGTCCAGGGAAAAGACAAAACAACAACAGCAGAATGTTGTTGATAGCTGTTAAAACTAAAAAAGAAAAGATAGAAAACCCATGTGGCAGCCCATAAAAATCCAACAAAAGAAAAAAAACTAAAAAAGAAAAATAATACCAACCCTCCCCCCAAGAAAAGGGATACATGGAAGTTCATTGTATTAGTCTCTCTAACTTCTGGCTATGTTTGAGATCTCTAAATTAGGAAGTAAAATTAAAAAGCAAAAAGTACCTGGGCTAGATTACTTAGATGTCTGAGTCAATAATCATTAAGGAAAATGAAAAGCATATGATCAAAAATCCTGACACTCTTAGGATCAAAGCACACCTTTTTTTCATGGCACAAAGAGCTCAGCAACTTTGACAACAGAGAACATTTAGGGGTCCTTTATTGCTAATGAAAACAATGATGAACTGAGAGGTATCTGTTTCTGCTTCTGAAACTAATGAATAGTGGGAACTACAGTTGATCCTTGAGGAACCCAGCCAGTTCTGACTTAGAGTAGCTATCAAAAAGCATTTGATCAAAATATTTCTTTCCCAGCCTGATTTGTTCAAATTAAAGAGCTGAGAAACGTGGAACCCAGACCACTGTTTACTTTTCATAGGTGAGGATCTGAAACCACAGGCAGAGGAAACGCCTGTTACCAAACAAAGGAGTGTGTGAAACCTAGAGAAGTCCTGATGTCCACAATGTGGGCCTCTGGATCTCTTACCTGTAGCCCAATATTCAGGTATAGGAAGCCAATCGAGCCCCTCTCACCCAGCTCATCCTGCTTCTCCGTCCCACCCATTTCCACGATACACAAGGACTCAGGCTGGGCTGGGAGAGCCTGCATGCTTAGAGGCTGCAAACAGTCCTGAGAGGGAGAGAAAAATCATAAAAACACAGAAAATGACAATTTTAGGAAAAAAACATACCCAGAGAAATCTAATTCTAGGATTGAAAAAGTACTTCCTTATGCACAGAAAAAACCCCGGGAGTGAGTTCTAAGAGAGTATTGGGTTATTAGTTATACTCAATCTCAGAATAAGCTTCAGAAAGATCATGCTTTCCTCCTTGTGTCAAAGAAGATACTGGTAAAGGTAATTAAGCAAAGCACACCTCCCGAAAAGTCATCTAGGGTCCTGCAGCAAGTCAAATTTATGCAGTCTTGGTTTTTAACTAAAAAAAGGGAGTTGAGGTTTAAGCCAAAGAAACATTTCTGTAGTCTCAGATCATATCCTTAAACCACAGCAGGAAACTCCTGGAACACACTGCAACAACAAGAGAAGCAGCAGGTATGGATTCTGGGGTCTAACCCAGTTGATCTCAGAGATGGATATCAGGAGTGGGCCAGATGCTCAGGTTCCAACCAGATGATCCTTGAAGCTCAGAGTGTCACTCACTGAGGGGTCCAGGGAGATGATTCTGACAGTGTTGTCCACAAGCCCCACAGCCAGGAAGCGAGACCGCTGCTCTCCAGGGGGTACATTGGCCAGACTCATGCACACCACATCCGCTGACATCTCCTTCCGTTCTGTGTACTCATTCAGCTGTCCTGACTACAGGAGGAAAGACAGAGCGAGATCAAAACTACAAAGGGGTGGGTCTAGATGCTCCAATTCACCCCAAAACCCTGGGTCCAGAGAATGAGGGATGGCTGTTGTATTTGGTTCTGCATACTCTCACTCCTCTTACTATAATCAATGACAAGAATTTCTCTACCTGAGTTATCAAGACTGAATTTAACAGGCTCACAGCAAGCAAAATGAGTATCTTCCATCAATAAGAGAATGAACAAGGTCAATGTGCCACAAATTTTCTTAGCCAACTTTGCTCTCAGGAAATGGAGATATATAAAACTGTTTATGTGTTTACAAGAATACTTTGGGTGAAGGGAATTCAAATATAGTTGAAGACAAAGAAATCTCAACCAAAGGCACAGTAAGGCTACAAATCTGGCCATACTAGAGCCCTCCTGAGAGCAAGATAATTATATGTACTGAACATTCTTCCATATAGAAGTTTTCTGAAATGGATTCAGACTGCAGAAATTAATTCTATGCCAAATATTTGTTGGAAAAGTAGAGGGTGAAATGCAGGAGGAGCAAGTGTTTCATTGCTAATAGGGGAATTCATAACTCTACACAGAATTAGATATCAACTTACCCTTTTTCCCCATCTCTGTAAAGGGCCAAATTGGTTTGTGAACACTGTCACTCCAACTCACTTTTTTTCCTTTTTTTTTTGAGATGGAGTCTCGCTCTGTCACCAGGCTGGAGTGCAGTGGCGTGATCTCAGCTCACTGCAACCTCCGCCTCCCACGTTCAAGGAATTCTCCTGCCTCAGCCTCCTGAGTAGCTAGGACTACAAGTGTGTGTCACCACGTCCATCAATTCTTGTATTTTTAGTAGAGGCGGGGTTTCACCATACTGTCATCTAAATGACTAATTACATTGCCCATCTTTCCCTCTGGACCCTATACTAAGTCCCACAGTGAATGATAAAATAACATACGGGATCCATCTCGAAATAGACCAACTCTCCTCCCGTCAGGGCAATCACCACTTGTCGCTGGTTCACTGCACACTTCACAATTGTTTTCTTTCCAGGGGTCTTCCACTCATTGACTCTCTTGTCTGCTCGTATGTGCCGAATGCCATCTGGATAGACCTAGAGTCAGTAACAGAAAGAAACCTGACTTTAACAATTTGATTCATCACTCAGAATGACCCTCACATCTATCAGATCTGTCACTACAATCAGATCTGGGGCCACTGCATTTGAGGCACCAGTTGAATCAATGACAAAAGAGTTAGTAGGCCCCAGGCAAGGTAAACTTTTAAATAGTTAATGTTTTGCGGTGTCCACTTCAAAGAAGTTCAAAGCTTATTAACAAAACACTTATAAAGATCTTTACTAGAGATGAAAGCTGCAGTGATGTGATGTAGCTCTGTAACAGAAAAATGGCAAATACAGAGGAGAATGTTATGTGCCAAAATCATAAGTTCCGTCCCTAAGGCTTACTGGAAGGTGAGGGTGAAGAGACATGAATACAGCAGCCACATCACAATGAAGGCCAAGAAAGAACAAAGCAGGCCGAGTAGGTAAGCTCTGAGAATCCTCACCTGCACCAAGGCATCATCTCCTAATAAGGAGCAGGACAAGGTTGGGGTGGTCCCCAGGAACCCAGAGTCAGTCACTTCTTCTACAGTCTCTCCAATGGACAACACCAGGGTGGCATTCACGAAAGACACAATGATATAGGCATCAAACTCATCTGAAAAAGAAAAGAAGGGAGCTGGTTAGATAAGAACTCATTAGAATTACAAAGCCAAATGAAACACTAAGAGTTCTCTTCAGAAACCTTCCAAGGCACTTCTTCTATGTGTAGTTATTACACACATACACATGCACACAGAGCAAGATGATCCAGAAGAAAACTAGGGGTCATAAGAGCCTACAGATAAACCCTGCTTCCTCAATATTTTCTTGAGACATCTGCTAAGGAAGTGAGAGGGACAAAGCAAGGGAATCGGAGGCATGAGGACATTTTAAATACTACAATATTGATACATGAACATATTGAGCTAGAGTTTCATTTATTTGTGCCAGTCGTCAATCACACAACTCCTTCCTAAGAAGAGATACTCCTTCTAACTAGGAAAGACCCTTAACTTCTTCCAAAAGAAGCTTATGTAGAAATGAACATAAGCTCTAATGAACAAAACAGAGATTACTTAAGCCTCTGTGAGACTAACTCATTCTAGGGTTGGAAGCTGAGAATCCTAGTCCCAGTGAGAATGATGTAAGAAAACTAGATAACCAGAAAATGGGGGGTGGGGATTGTTTATATTGATATTCCTTGACCTCTCTGGTTTTTCACTATTTTGAAACAGAACAATCGTGTGGTCACGAGCAATCCTATTAGAATTTACTTCTTCTAATTAAATGTGGTTGAATAAACACTAATGCGTTTCTCAAGGAAGTCAGACGACTTGAGGTACACCAGAGACCCTCAGTTTCTTCTGCAGATCCCATAAAGGCCATGTATTTTCCATGTATCTCACCCTAAAACATACAACAGCTTCTGCAAGTGTCCCCATCCAGTACCATGTTTGGCATAAAGCTTGATAAATGTTGACTAAAGGCATGCTAATTTTTTTTAAGAGTTGAGATTTTCCTTCTTTACATTTGAATTTTTGTATCAACACCCCCTTACCCAGAAATTAGGTAAAAAAGGGACAGAACAAGACAAGGCACCACACAATGTAGTGGCTGCCTCACTCCCAGCAGTAGCAGCTATAGGACCCTGTCTGCCTAAGCACTTGTCAAGAGCTCAATGCCACAGGGCTGGTCCACCCAACCACATGAAGGGCATACTTTTGGTTCTGATGACTTCACATGAGATTCAGTTGAACTAAGGTTACTAGATCAGTTCTGCAGAATCAGCATTCTTTACAGAAGCAGGAGTCAAGTGAAGATGTTATCATTCGACCGGGCATGATGGCTCATGCTTGTAATCCCAGCAAGGAGGGGAGGCCAAGGTGGGCGGATCACCTGAGGTCAGGAGTTTGAAACCAGCCTGACCGACAGGGTGAAACCCGTCTCTACTAAAAAACAAATCAAATAAAATACAAAAATTAGCCAGGTGTGGTGGTGGGCGTCTGTAATTCCAACTACTCAGGAGGTCGAGCAGGAGAATTGCCTGAACCCGGGAGGCGGAGGCCGCAGTGAGCCGAGATCGCCCCACTGCACTCCAGCCTGGGCGACAGAATGAGACTGTCTCAAAACAAACAAAAAAGAAGATGTATCATTGGCATGGCCAACAGTAGTGTTCTGCCCTATCAGCAGGACATAAAATCAATTTAACATGTTGCACAATAGGCACTTCTTAACAGAAATAAATGTAATTTATGAAGTTGTTTCATATATAGTAGGATAACTGTTTCGTGAAATTTTTGTTTCAGTTAATATTACACATATATGTACGTACTATGGTGGCTGAAAAACAAGGATTAAAGATCTTTCCCAATGGGCCTGCTCTAATGGTTAAACCAGGAATCCACAGAGTAAAGGTTCAATTTCCAAATCATAAGGAATAATACTGGACAAGAAGATACTTGGTTTTTGGTTATTTTGCTAGAACTGTCAACATATATCGAATGCTTTGGGAACGTCTTATAAGGTGACTTTGTAAGACTAAACACCACTCACTATCATAAAACAAGTAAGGACACGGTTATCTCTGAAATGGATGGCTCAATAGCTTACAACGAAACCAAAATCCATCTCTACATAACACCAAGTTTGGAACCTTTACTCCAGTTCTCTGTTTTTGTACTAGAAATTTTTGTTGTGTAAAAATAACAGAAGTTGTTTAATTTTAACATTATATGAATACAGTATCATTTACCATGTTCTCATTACTGAAACCTAATAACCTTAAAAGCTGTGTCAAAGCAAATTAAAGCCAAGCAACAAAAGGCTGTAACTGGCCAGGATTTCTGGTCTCGGATCTTCACCAAAAGGAAACAGGGGCCTTCCAAAAAGACAGACAATACAACTTTTGATTTTCATGGGAAAGAAGGGGGCAAGGAAGGGAGGAGGGGTGCCTTTCCTTTGACCAAGACTTCAGATACTCAAACATAAAAGAATAAATGCTCAGTGAACTTAAATAGGGTTGTACTTTTGCTAGACAATTCAACAAGTGGGAGAGTCAACGATGTCTCAAAGCTACTTTACATCACAGATTTCCTCAAAATAAACACGGCCCTGTGAATATCAAGCACACTGTAACTTCTACCCCTTCCTTCTACAGTGAAGAAGACTTGCAGTAGATGAACTCTTATGTACTAGAATGACTGCAGATTAAAGTTGGAGTTCAAGCTGGGCACGGTAGTTCAAGCACTTTGGGAGGTTGAGGAGGCAGGATCATTTGAGTTCAGGAGTTCAAGACCAGCCTGGGTAACATTACAAGATCCCAACTTTATAAAAATTTATTATTATTATTTTTTTTGGGAGAGAGTTTCGCTCTGGTTGCCCAGGTTGGAATACAATGGCGCGATCTTGGCTCACCACAACCTCCGTCTCCCAGGTTCAAGCAATTCTCCTGCCTCAGTCTCTCTAGTAGCTGGGATTACAGGCATGTGCCACCACGCCCAGCTAATTTTGTATTTTCAGTAGAGACAGGGTTTCTCCATATTGGTCAGGCTGGTCTCATATTCCCAACCTCAGGTGATCCGCCCACCTCAGCCTCCCAAAGTGCTGGGATTACAGGCGTGAGCCACCACGCCCAGTCCACAAAAAATTCTTTTTAAAAAAACGTTGGAGTTCAGAACAAAGCCAAACTTTAGTCAAGGTAAATGACTAGGAACTGTACCATCCACACTGTCCTTTTCTAAGGAATGTAAGTCTCACGTGAAAAAACAATAGTTCATACCTCAATGAAGAATCTATCAGGGTATGAGAACGTATCTTTAGGTCTCAATTCAACAGGTCTCCCATCTGTCTGAACACTGCTGAGGACCCCAGAGGAGGGAATGCTTTTCTCTTTTACTTGCCTTGCGTTAGGATTTGAGGCTCAATCAGCAGCTCACTCCAAAAGGTAAAGTGAGTGACCATCCAGATACCTGAAGCTCCAGTAACTCACTCTCACTTCATAGACAAGGGTATCTGATACTTATCTTGCTTCAGCAAGTCCTGAATATATTCAAAAGCTTTCTCCAGGTCCTGATCTTTCAGTCAGTACACCTGGAATGTACAACTCCAAGAGAGTATGAAGCTAAAGTTCTCTAGCTAGAGACTCTTTTAGCTTAGTAAAAGGCAAATTAACCATATATGACAAATTCTGTGGGAGGAGGTAGAGAGGCAGACTCCTGCCTCAGACCATCTGATGCACAGGCAGACAGTGTGCAGCAGCACTATTATGCCCAGTGACATCCAACTGCAGTTACCCTCTGAAAGACACCATCAGGGTAGCCTCAATATTTTGTGCAGGTCCCTCTCCTTGGATAAACTATAAGACCCCACAATCGACCCTAGCAGTAGGTACACACCTGTGGTGATCAGCACCTTCACCAGCCACCTGTGGAAGAGAAAAAAAGGCTTGGTATTGGTAGTGTGCATCACCAAGTACCAGCCAAGGTTAGTATTTGCCTGGAAGACTGCAGCATGTGCGGGCAGAAGGAATGTTCACTGAATACTAAGTGGGGGTATCTGGAAAGTGAGTGAACCAAGAGAACCCGACCTGTATTTACAGGTGACTCCCAAATTACAGTACCTAAAGAGTAAAATTTAGTAGGATATAGTCCAAGACTTCTGACATTTAATAAAGGAGAAAAATGTTCAACTACATAATGCAACAAACTGCCTATCACCGAGTTAGCAAATGCTGTCCCTCTAAAGAGCCTGTCCTGACCTTCAAACACATGCCCTGTCCTTTAACCCCTCCCAGCAATGTACCTGCGCCTTTCACCACATTCACAACACACAACAGTTCTGTATACTTGTCTTGTTTTTTTAGATGGCAAGTGCTCTGAGGCAAAGAGTCTATCTTAATTACTGAGTACATGGTGGGCACTCAAACAACTAAATTTATCCTGAAAGGAACCACTAAGACCCACAGAATCTCACTGCAGTTAATCAAAATGGGCATTCGACTGAGATTCAGGAGCCAGGATTTTCTATCCCCATTACTTAAGACTTGTATCTTGAGACACTCAACCCCTGTAACTTCCTGTCTTCTTCATAAAAGTACGAGTTAACTTTTCTATAAACCTAACTCTATTTTCTTTCTCTTTTTTTTTTTGAGATGGAGTCTCGCTCTCTCACCCAGACTGGAGTGCAATGGTGCGATCTCGGCTCACTGCAACCTCCGCCTCCCAGGTTCAAGCGATTCTCCTGCCTCAGCCCCTTAAGTAGCTGGGATTACAGGCGTGCACCACCACACCCAGCTAACTTTTGTATTTTTAGCAGAGATGGGGTTTCACCATGTTGGCCAGACTGGTCTCAAACTCTGACCTCAGGTGATCTGCCCACCTCAGCCTCCCAATGTGTTTGGATTACAGGCATGAGCCACTGCACCCAGCCCTAAATCTGTTTTAAAGTAAGTTTATTTAAAAAGTTAAAAGGAAAAAAGAAGGAGCACAATAGGTTATCTTAAAACACATTTCTAATTCAAACAGTCTAGGCAATGCTTTCAAGGGCCATAATGTCAACAAGCCACCAAACCAAAGTAAAACACCAACACGGACCAATTTCTATGTAGATATTACACACAAAACCAAGTGCTTAATAATTATCTTTTCAGCTTATAAGCCTACCCATTTCCTATTCACATTTTTCCCTTTCTACTCAACTTGGATATGATTCAAATGCCTACAATGAAAATTAAATCCACAAAAATGAGTATTCTACTAATAGTAAGTTGTTTTCCTCCTACATGTTTCCCAACTCCTTAAATCTGTTTCATACAGGCAGAATATCTATCAGGCAGAATTACAGCTGCTTTCTTGAAAAAGCTGTCTGCTGGCAAGGATGATCTTACTCACCCATCCCATATTTCTGAGAGAACAAGAGAAAAACATACCTCCAATGTGAATCAAGGGAAAAACGAGACTGAGCTTTCTTTCTATGAGGCTGCAATTCAATTGTCACAAGACTTCCCTGTTACTGCACTAACTACTAGGCATTCTCCTATTACTTTCAAAGTTTTAGGATCAGGTGACCATTTACATTCAGGAGCTCAAACTCCCTTCTCCTTTCCCATCCCCACGTTTCCACTCACACTAAAATTCTAATTCCACTCAATTCCACTCTGCTTTCCTTAAGCACTAGCAAGACTGACTAACAAGCTTTCCCAAATCTCTTAATTCCTAGAACACCACCTTGAATTTCACTGTGGTTTCAAAACAATTTAAAAGAAAATAGTTGAAGAAGAATGAAAAAGCACAACTTTCCCTCACATCATACCTCTTACAGATGAAACCAGTACCTTTATGAATATAAAGTCAACGTCACATTTGACAGCTCTGTGATACTGAAACCTTTATGTACTAAAATATAACAGCCAACCTATGTACCCTCTTTCCCATCTGCACAAAAATAAATGGTAGGTGAAGGCATCCTGAAAGGAAGAGCCTTAAAAACGGTGTTGGGCCAGAAAGTTTCTGGTATATGGTGCTAAATGAAATGATACAGAAATATTATGAACGCAGCCTTTTAAGCCTTCTATGTCAATGGCACCCAGACCCTCACTTTGACTACTGGGAAAGAGCTGCTTACCTTCGATGTGTCGACGCACTGTCCAGACAGCATTGGGGTTACCGGGTAGCTCAGAAACAGCCATTTCTGACACCTGACAGGAGAGGAGGGAAGCCACAGATCCAGTGAGCATGCAACTCAGCTACCTGCTTACAATCACATCAAAAAATAAGGTTTCAAAGGCAGGGTTCACAATGTATGCTGGATTTAAAAGATGAAACCACCTAGTGAAAGAAGAATCTAAGAATGAAACAGGCTGGAGACAGTGGCAATCCCCATGACAGCCTTAAGCAAAAGTCACAGGATGTCTGAGAGGGTACAGTTGCTGCAGCCAAAACCATACCCCTTTCCTTCAAGTACAACATGCCTTGATCATCCTCAGAACAGCAGTAACCACTGGGAACGAATCAGGCCATCTAAATTAGCATCCCGTTTCTTTCCCTAGCTCCTTAAGGCCAAATCCCATGTGGATCAATTCAAATGCCAGATCCTGTAGCAAAATTATTCCCTTATCTCCTTGGCTGGCAGTCAGTCACCTCTCTCTTCTATAAGCACTCATAGAAATCAGTCCACCGGCTGTGCCCAATGGCTCACACCTGCAATCCCAGCACTTTGGGAGGCCAAGGCGGGTGGATCACCTGAGATCAGGAGTTCAAGACCAGCTGGCCAACATGGTGAAACCCGTCTCTGCAAAAATATAAAAATTAGCTGGGTATGATGGCAGGTGCCTGTAATCTCAGCTATTCGGGAGGCTGAGGCGGGAGAATAGCTTGAACCTAGGAGGCAGAGTTGCCGTGAGCTGAGATTGCACCATTGCACTCCAGCCTGGGTGACTGAGCAAGACTCCGTCTCCAAAAGAAAGAAAGAACACAGTCACCACCTCTTAGGGCACTAAATGTTTTGTCTTTCTATGCCCCTTAAAGTCAGAGTGAATGATTCTCTACATGTCCTATAGGTTCTCAAACACAAGAGTAAACAAAAGATCTAAGCCAAATTCAAAATGATCTAGAAGGGAAAACTGGGTGTGGGTTATACAGGAACTCACTGTACTATCTTTGCAATTTTTTTATAAATGTAAAATCATTATAAAATTAAAATTATTAAGTGTTTTTAAATGATCTAGAGACAATAAACTAGCCACTTATATATATAGCGTGTAACCCACATCTTATAGGAAGAACTCATGTATATTCACAGAAGGACTAGTGCTTTTCCTAGTTTACTGGTATAATTTAATTAGAAGGAAGACCTAAGAACTTCATCAATAAAATTCAACTGTCAATTGTGCTACACTCTATACCAAATGTAAAACTGTCAGTCACCCTGGCTCAATTGAGACCACAATTTAGTTAGATATCAAGGTGTAACAAATAGACATATAGAAATAAAGCAACGTTCAACAATTTAAAAAAAAAATTTTTTTTTTGAGACAGAGTTTCACTCTGTCGCCCAGGCTGGAGTGCAGTGGCACGATCTCTGGCAGCTCTGCCTCCCAGGTTCATGCCATTCTCCTGCCTCACCTCTCGAGTAGCTGGGACTACAGGCGCCCACCACCACACCCGGCTAATTTTTTTGTATTTTTAGTAGAGACGGGGTTTCACTGTTAGCAAAGATGGTCTCGATCTCCTGATCTCATGATCCACCCGCCTCGGAAAATATTTTTATATATAACAAAGGTGTGTCTATAGATTTGAAGTGGGGAGAGAAATAGCAGGAAACTAAAAAATGATGATTCTTAAGCCCTTTATCTCTTACACTCTACAAAAATTTTCTGTTAATGCACATATGCACTTTTTTTTTTGGAGACAGTCTCACTCTGTCGCCCAGGCTGGAGTGCAGTGGCATGATCTCGGCTCACTGCAACCTCTGCCTCCCAGTTCAAGCGATTCTCCTGCCTCAGTCTCCTGAGCAGCTGGGATTACAGGAACCCACCACCACAACCAGCTTATTTTTGTAGTTTTAGTAGAGAAGGGGTTTCACCATGTTGGCCAGGCTGGTATCAAACTCCTGACCTCGAGTGATCCGCCTGCTTCAGCCTCCTAAAGTGCTGGAATTACAAGTGTGAGCCACTGTGCCCAGCCGCACATATGCATTTTTTGTGTAAAGCGCTAGCTCACTAGGCTCATCATATGCTCACTAGGATCTAATGAGAAATAAGTAACTAACCGAATCAAGAGCAAAGGCTCTTGGCCAGGTGCGGTGGCTCACGCCTGTAATCCTAACACTTTGGGAGGGTGAAGTGGGAGGATCACTTGAGCCCAGGAGTTCAAGACCAGCCCTGGCAACATAGCAAGACCCTGTCTCTACCCAAAATAAATAAATAAATTAGCTAAGCGTGATGGTGCACACCTGTAGTCCCAGCTACTTGGGAAGCTAAGGTGGGAAAACTCCTTGCTTGAGACTGGGCGCTGGAGGTTACAGTGAAGCAAGGTCTCACCACTGCACTCAAAAAAAAAAAAAAAAAACCACACACACACAACAGACCTATGGCTCTAAACTGGGTCTGAGTCATTGAAATTTTGGTGAAGGCTGGGCAAGGTGGCTCAAGCCTGTAATCCCAGCACTTTGGGAGGCCGAGACGGGCAGATCACGAGGTCAGGAGATCGAGACCATCCTGGCTAACACGGTGAAACCCTGTCTCTACTAAAAAATAAAAAAATCTAGCCAGGCGAGGTGGCGGGCACCTGTAGTCCCAGCTACTGCGGAGGCTGAGGCAGGAGAATGGCGTAAACCTGGGAGGTGGAGCTTGCAGTGAGCTGAGATCTGGCCACTGCACTCCAGCCCTGGCGACAGAGTGAGACTCCGTCTCAAAAAAAAAAAGAAATTTTGGTGAACTGACAATATATTTTGGCAGAGACAAAACATTTTCAAATTCCCTGAAACAGCAATGTTAACAGCTAACATTTATTGAACACTTCATGCCATATCTTAAGCTAAGGGCTTTGTATGTATCATCTCATTTAATTCACGCAATTATTTATGGCAGGTACCAGTATTAAGTCCATTTTACAGAAGAAACAGAAACTTAGCAATAGCTATTAAGCAGTAGAGCCAGAATTCAAAACCCAGATTATCTTGGGCATGTTCCAATAAAAATTTACAGAAACAGATAGCAGGCCTCTTGAGAGCTCAGTCTGACACTCCCAAGCTCTCAAAACAAACTGTTATAGGAAGCTATATTTTATTCCTAACAAGTTCAAGTTCAGGGCCCTCACTAGAAGGCATTAACATTAGAACTACGATACACAGAGAATATGGGATTCAAGAAGGTAACTTTTAGTGTCCACATTACCTAAAAAGTCCAGCAATAAAAGATTCACTAAATAAATTATGATCTACCCACTTTGGTGAAATATTGCAGAAACACTAAAAATTATGCCACTTGCCCAGGTGTGGTGGCTCAAGCCTGTAATCCTAGCACTTTGGGAAGCCAAAGCAAGCAGATTGCCTGACTTCAAGACCAGCCAGAGACTGGTCTCTATAAAAAATACAAAAATTAGCTGGATGTTGTGGCACATGCCTGTAGTCCCCAGTTATTCAGGAGGCTGAGGTGGGAGGATCGCCTGATCCCAGGAAGGTCAAGGCTGCAGTGAGCCATCATGGCATCACTGAATTCCAGCGTGGGATACAGAGTGGGACCCTCATCACAACAATAAATGAATAAATAAAAAGTATGCTATTTAAGAGTATATAGTAATGAGGAATAAACTTAATAAGATACAAAAATATATACAGCATTGACATAGTTGATTTAACTAAGACTAGATGTATAGAGACAGTGAAATGTTCCATATAGATTTCCCAGCCTCCATGTCATGACTAGTGACCACGTGGACTATCATGCTAACAAGTTAAGGAATAGAAAATAGCACAGGCTGGGCACAGTGGCTTACACCTGTAATCAACACTTTGGGAGGCTGAGGCAGGACAATCACTTGAGCTCAGGAGGTCAAGGCTGCAGTGAGCCAAGATTGTGTCACTGCACACCAGCCTGGGCAACACAGTGAGACCGTTTCAGGGACAAAAAGAAAGAAAATCTCAAGTATCAACTTTGGGGAAGTCAGGGAGAAAGAACATACTTTTTCACAGACACCTTAACTATGTCTTTGACAACATTAGAGTAAACCCATCAACTACTTTGTCAATGCTTCCCTCCAAACCCTGCAGATTATCTAGAAATTGCAACCTTACCTCAAGTCCATGTCTTAGTACTCTCAGAGATGATCGGGGTCCCCTACCACAAGCCACATACAGCTGTGGAGTATCTTCATTGGCCAGATCAGCTATCTGCACAGAGAAAGTTAGAGGAAGAAGTATCTACAGTACTGTTTTCAAACACAATTCTGTTTCTCTAGTATCCTAGACATCCAGTTGCTTTCCAATACAATTATCTGTTGATCAATATGTGAAAAGAGGTGAATCATCTGTATTATAGTTTTGACAAACTGGACAGTTCAAATGAAAATTCTTTACTCTGTCTGCAAAGCAATGGAGCCTACCGTAACATAGATGTGCATGTGAGTACTGAGGGTATACAGCCTTTACTCCAATCTCCTAAAAGAAATTAACTCACCCATTTTAAGTGTATCATCTTATTATTTATAAAGCCTCAATAAAGCACATCTGTTTTCCACAACTTTAAAAAATATTTTGCTATTCTATGTATATTTTCACATGCATTTTAAAATATCACTCATTAGCTGGGTATGGTGGCTTGTGTCTATAGTCCCAGCTACTGAGGAGGCTGAGGTGGGAAAATCGCTTCAGCCCAGGAGGCTGAGGCTGCAATGAGTCATAACTGTGCCACCGCACTCTAGCCTGGGTGACAGAGTGAGACTCTTGCCTCAAAAAAAATTAAAAAAACAAAACAAAACAGTAAAACATTCAGATCGGATCCAGATGCTTCAGGCTAGCAAAAAAGATCCATGGCAGAAATAAATGTGAAGAAGCCCTGCTATAGACACTTTAATTTCCCATTAATTTTATTTTTATTTTTTATTTTATTTAAGACAGAGTCTCATCTGTCACCGAGGCTGGCGTGCAGTGGCACTGTGTCAACTCACTGCAACCTCCATCTCCTGGGTTCAAGCGATTCTCCTGCCTCAGCCTCCTAAGAAGCTGGGATTACAAGCACCCACCACCACGCCTGGCTAGTTTTTATATTTTTAGTAGAGATGGGGTTTCACCATGTTGGCCAGGCTGGTCTCAAACTCCTGACCTTGTGATCCGCCTGCCTCGGCCTCCCAAAGTGCTGAGATTACAGGCGTGAGCCACCATGCCCGGCCTTTTTTTTTTTTTCTTTGAGACGGAGTTGTGCTCTTGTTGCCCAGGCTGGAGTACAATGGCGTGATCTCAGCTCACTCAACCTCCATCTCCTGGGTTCAAGCGATTCTCCTGCCTCAGCCTCCTAAGAAGCTGGGATTACAAGCACCCACCACCACGCCTGGCTAGTTTTTATATTTTTAGTAGAGATGGGGTTTCACCATGTTGGCCAGGCTGGTCTCAAACTCCTGACCTCAGGTCATCTACCCACCTCAGCCTCCCAAAGTGCTGGGATTACAGGTGTGAACCACCGCGCCCGGCCCTTTTTTTTTTGGAGACGGAGGCTCTGTCACCCAGGCTGGAGTGCAGTGGCGCAATCTCGGCTCACCGCAACCTCCGCCTCCTGAGTTCAAGCCATTCTCCTGCCTCAGCCTCCCAAGTAGCTGGGATTACTGGCATGCGCCACCACGCCTGGCTAATTTTGTTTTTTTTATTTTTTATTTATTTATTTTTTTTAGTAGAGGCAGGGTTTCTCCATGTTGGTCAGGCTGGTCTCAAACTCCAAACCTCAGGTGACCTGCCCACCTCGGCCTCCGAAAGTGCTGGGATTACAAGCATGAGCCACCATGCCTGGCTAATTTTATTCTTGATGAATAAACTATTTACACACATTATTTATTCCAATTGCAATGAAGGTGGAAAAATCACTAATAGTCAAACTAGAAATTAGTCACACTTGGCCGGGCATGGTGGCTCACACCTATAACCTCAGCACTTTGGGAGGCCAAGGCAAGCAGATCACGAGGTCAGGAGATCACAGTGAAACCCCGCCTCTACTAAAAATACAAAAAATTAGCTGGGCGTGGTGGCAGGCGCTTGTAGTTCCAGCTACTAGGGAGGCTGAAGCAGGAGAATGGAATGAACCTGGGAGGCGGAATGGCGACAGATGGAGTCTCCATCTCAAAAAAAAAAGAAAGAAAAGAAGTTAGTCACACTTATTTTCCGTTGCCCTCAAGACTAATCATTTCTCAGAAAGGAAGAACAAAGCAATTAATTTCAGATGGGTGTAATTGAACCTGTCTGAATGCTGATTTGTTTCCCCAGTACCCAGTGAACAAGCTCCTCTCCCATGAGAAGTGTGATTAACTACACAGGTGGTCCCTAATGGTCACTCAAACCCTGGCAATTGAGGATGCAAGAGCATGATCAAATTCCTGGCTGTCACAACTAAGCACCAGCAATGAGAGACACAATATCCATTCTGTGTCACTTCAGGTTCCTCCTTGAGAAGGTGATTCAAAACTTCCCGTTACCAACTGATCCCAATATCTCAGAACTATTTCAAAGAGGAACCGTGGTAAAATGAAGTAAATACAGCTATATGTAGACTGTTATATGACAAGAGGTCAACCACAGAATACTGTGGAGTATATGACTCCACTTATTTTAAAAAGAAAAAGAACACATAAACACATACATGATTCTAAATGCAGATAAAACACCTGGAAGCAGTCACAAGAAGTTGTTAATATAAGCAATATGGTTCAATGGAGCGGATGGGTGAGAAGATTATGGGGAGGACTTTTACTTTTCCCTTTTTACATAGTCTGATTTTTTTTCCTCCCCGCAAGCTATACAGGAATATGATCTGAATTTTTACATTAAACGTGAGTTTCATCATTATGGGAAAAAAAGCCCAAGGACTTACTAATGGTTTTTTGTGCTCACACTTCTACCTCTAACTGCTTTACACACTGGCGAGTTCATGGAAATACTAATAAAGCTATTTCTTAGACTAGATCTCAGTTTAACTTTAGATTTATTGTGGAAGGGACTGGAAAGACCCACCAACCTGGCAAAACAGAATGGGAGAGAGGCTGTCCAACTCATCAACCAGCACAAGGTTTTTAAGTGGTCTTGGCTGAAAAAAGAATGTGTCTCCTTCTTCCAGAGGCATAGCTGATGAAAACTCAGGTTCTTCATCATCATCTCCAAGATGTGCAATTTGATATAAGTAACTGGGAAGAAGCAGAGAAGAGAAACTTTTGGTAACGAGTTCTCTGCCTGACAATAATGTCTGACATCAATATGAAGCACAAGCTATTTGATTATATTAAGATAATACTGTTATTATTTTTAGGTGTTAACATTAAGTAAGACAGCTAGGATTTGTTTCAAAACAATTCAGGGAGAAGATCTGGGAAGTGCAGTGAATGTTTTATTTATAGCACAAGCAACAAAGAAAATACAGATAAACTGGACTTCATCAAAATTTAAAACTTTTGTGCATCAAAGGAAGAAAGTAAGATGACAACTCACAAAATGAGAGAAAATATTTGCAAATCATATTTCTGACAAGGGTCTAGTACCCAGAACACATAGAAAACTCAAACATAAGAAGACAACTCTTAAAAAATGGGCAACGGGATTTGAATAGACATTTCCCCAACAAAGATACACAAACGGCCAATAAACACAAAAAGATGCTCAACATCACTCATCACTGGGGAAGATAAAGCTACCACTTCATACCACCACTGCATACCTAGCAGGATGGCTATAATCACAAATGTGGAAAACAAGTTGGCAAGGATGTGGAGAAACTGGAGCCCTCATATACTGCTGCTGGGAATGTAAAACGGATGTAGCTGCTATGAGAAAGTTTGGTGGTTTCTCAAAAAGTTAAACAGAATTACCATGACCCAGTAATTCCACTCCTACACATATACCCAAAAAAATTAAAAATGGGGACTCAACTAGGTATTAGCACAGCAACATCTACCACAGCATTATTCCCAATAGTGAAAGGTAGACACAATCCAAGTGTACATCAGCAGTAGAATGGATAAACAAAATACAGTATGTACATACAATGAGTAATTCTGCCATAAAAAGGAATGAAATTCTGACACAGGCTACCAAAACATGAATCTTTTTCTTTTTTTTTTTTTAAACATGAATCTTCTAAATATTATGCCAAGTAAAATGAGCTAGATACAAAGGGACAAATATCAGCCAGGCACTGTGGCTTAAGTCTGTGATCCCAGCACACTGGGAGACGGAGGCAGGTGGATTGCTTAAGTCCAGAAGTTTGAGACTCTACAAGAAATACAAATATTAGCCAGGCATGTGCCTTGCTGATTTAACAGTCCAGGCTACTTGGGAGGCTGAGATGGAAGGATCACCTTGAGCCTGGGAGGTCGAGGATGCAGCAAGCCGAGACTGTGCCCCTGCACTCCAGCATCCCGGAAAACAGAGTAAGACTCTGTCTCAAACAAACAACAACAAAAAAAACCCAAAAAGCTAAGAAGGCTTAGCTGGGCACGGTAGCACATGCCTGGAGTCCCAGCACTTCGGAAGGCCAAAGTGGATGGATCACTTGAGGTCAGGAGTTTGAGATCAGCTTAGCCAACATGGCAAAACCCTGTTCTCTCCTAAAAATATAAAAAAAATTAGCTGGGCATGGTGGCACACACCTGAGTCCAAGCTACTCAGGAGGCTGAGAGAGGAGAATCATTTGAAGCCAGGAGGTAGAAGTTGCAGTGAGCTGAGATCGCTGCACTCCAGCCTGAGTGATAGAGTGAGTCGATAGAAAAAAAAAAAAACCCAAAAACCTGAAAGGTAGGCGTGGTGGTTCAAGTTTACAATCCCAGCACTTTGGGAGGTCAAGGGGAGAGGATTGCTTGGTCCAGGAGTTCGAGACCAGCCTGGAAGACATAGTGGCACCCTATCTTGATTTAAAAATGAAAGAAAAAAAGTCACTGAGGAGTAAAAGGCATTTTAAGATTGAGAGAATAGCTGGGAACAAGGCATAAATGGCACAAAATCCTAGACAGTATTTTAATTATGAAGAAACTGAGCACTAGATTAGTAAAGTGGTATGACTACACTTTAGCAGATACTGGCAAGACCATGTCACCTTATCTTGTGTAAGTAACTTGTAGTCTTAGACAGTGGTCTTAAATTTGAGGCTAGAATTCAGATTTCTTCCATTTGGCAATGAAAAGCCACTTATGATTATGATACAGGGATAGGGGAAATTATTTATTCAAGGTTGTCTTGTCTGCTGGATGAGATAATGCTACAAAAGGCTGAGTTTTACAGGAAAGGCAATGAAATAAAAAAACTAGTGAACTAGTTCAGATTAGCATCACGAAAAGGGGTACAGAGGTAAAAACAGAATTTAGCACATGACTGAAAGTGGTGGACAATAAAAAAAATTTGAGATTTCACACTTTAGTTGCTATAACTAGTCTATTAGACACTAACAAAAACAGTGAGGATGAGAGGGCTGCTGATATGGGTAGGTAGCTAAGTGCTGATAAGCTTCAACTCTAGATAAGGTATCTGTCAAGTGCTTATGGAACATCTCTTTAATAGTTAAGTATTTCATTTTTTTTTTTTAAATTTTTCTTGAGACGGAATCTTGCTCAACGCCCAGGCTGGAGTGCAATGACGTGATCTTGGCTCACTGCAACCTCCAACTCCCAAGTTCAAGCGAATCTCCTGCCTCAGCCTCCCAATTAGCTGGCATTATAGGCGCCCGCCACCATGCCCAGCTAATTTTTGTATTTTTGGTAGAGACAGGGTTTCACCATGTTGTCCAGCTGGTCTCGAACTCCAACCTCAGGTGATCTGCCCACCTTGGACTCCCAAAGTGCTGGGATTACAGTCGTGAGCCACTAAGCCCAGCAGTACTTAAGTATTTCAGTAAGTATTTATTTGATGAAATGGCCGGGCGTGGTGGCTCACGCCTACAATCCACGCACTTTGGGAGGTCGAGGCGGGCAGATCACCTGAGGTCGGGAGTTTGAGACCAGCCTGACCAACATGGAGAAACCCTGTCTCCACTAAAAATACAAAATGACCTGGGCGTGGTGGTGCATGCCTGTAATCCCAGCAACTCAGGAGGCTGAGGCAGGAGAAGCGCTTGAACCTGGGAGGCGAAGGTTGCAGTGAGCCAAGATCACGCCGGTGCACTCCAGCCAGGGCAACAAGGGCGAAATTCCATTTCTTTTTTTCTTTTTTTTTTTTTTTTTTTTTGAGACGGAGTCTGGCTCTGTCGCCCAGGCTGGAGTGCAGTGGCCGGATCTCAGCTCACTGCAAGCTCAGCCTCCCGGGTTTACGCCATTCTCCTGCCTCAGCCTCCTGAGTAGCTGGGACTACAGGCACCCGCCACCGTGCCCGGCTAGTTTTTTGTATTTTTAGTAGAGATGGGGTTTCACCGTGTTAGCCAGGATGGTCTCGATCTCCTGACCTCGTGATCCGCCCATCTCGGCCTCCCAAAGTGCTGGGATTACAGGCTTGAGCCACCGTACCCGGCCTAAATTCCATTTCAAAAAAAAAAATTTATTTGATGAAATGTTCAGTCAAAAACTCAGAAGAGACATCAACTCTAAAGACAGTTCTGGAGAAACCCACAGAGGTACTGACTGAAGCCACTAAAATAAAGCAATGTAAGACAAAGAAAGACTCTAAAGGGAGAGAACAAACTTTTCTTTTAAAAGAA
>NW_012112697.1:5599166-5602474 GCF_000951035.1 Colobus angolensis palliatus
AACGTGAGGACAGAAGGACTGGTGCGACCCCCCACCCCCACCTCTGGGCTGCCATCTGCATGGGGCTAGGGTCCTCCTGTGCTGTTTGTACAAATAAACCTGAGGCAGGAAAAAAAAAAAAAAAAAAAAAAAGAACTAACACATTCTTATGAAAAGCTCCCTAAGCCTCAAAGTCACACCTTCCTACTGTCAACATTTTTTTTCTTTTTTTGGAGATACAGTTTCACTCTTGTTACCCAGGGTGGAGTACAGTGGCGTGATCTTAGCTCACTGAAACCACCTCCCGGATTCAAGTGATTCTACTGCCTCAGCCTCCCGAGTAGCTGGGATTACAGGTGCCAGCCACCACACCCAGCTAATTTTTGTATTTTAGGTGGAAATGGGGTTTCACCATGTTGACCAGGCTGGTCTCGAACTCCTGACCTCAGGTGATTCACCCGCCTCGGCCTCCCAAAATGCTAGATTATGGGCGTGAGTCACTGCACCCAGCCTCTGCTGCCAACTTTAATCGCAACCAGGGTGAACTAGGGTAACAGAAGGATTACTCACTGGTTTCCAAATTCTGATGCTACAAAAAGGAATCCTGTTTTAAGCACACACATGGCAGCAGCAACTGGTACAGTATCAAAATACTTGAGCCGGATCTCAGTAACCTGGCGAGAAAAGAAACATTCTGGGGTACAAACAAGTGAAGTGAGCCCCGTATTATAAGACAGCATAGGCTGAGTAGCAAATAAAATACTGTATTTCATATCTGACCAGGGGACAGCAAACTCCAGCTCACGGGCCGGTCATGTCAATTATTACTGGCTGTGGCTGTCTTTGTACTGTAATGGCAGAGTTGAGTAGTTGAGACGGAGACTACGCAGCTCACAAAAGCTGCAAATATTTACTATGTGGCCTTTACAAAAAAATGTTTGCCAATTCCTGATCCAAACAGCTATCTAAGAAATTGCCCAACTATTCACAGAGCTCGTCCATAGGATAAAACTAGTAACAGATCACGTTTATTACCAGTTTTCAGTAGAAACGGAGACCTTTATCTTCTTCACACCAATTATTACCACCTAAAAATAATCACTACAAGTGGCCTTACCACTCTTATATTGTATGTAAGATTACCAGACAAAAAAAACTAATAACCAGAGAGAAAATCTATACTCATATACTGGTTCCAAAGGCAACTACTTTCTTTTTTTGTTTTTTTTTGAGACGGCTGGAGGTGCAGTGGCCGGATCTCAGCTCACTGCAAGCTCCGCCTCCTGGGTTCACGCCAAAGGCAACTACTTTCTAATTCCCATTATTTTAACTTGTAAACTATTACCTGTCTTGCCTATCTCATCTCATAGAGTAGCTGTACTGGTCCTTCCATGATCTACTTACCATATCTTCATCTGTCTCCAAAGTGATCTTAAAGATATCTCCCTGCTCAGTTTGAGCCAAAAAGAAGAACATCGATTTGGTCTTATGGGTTGCAGAGCAAACAAAAATCATTCCTCTTTCAGGGTCATCCAGGTCATTCTAGCAAAGTCAAAAACACAATCGACGTCTTAGAAATGGGTACTTCTTAGTTCTGGAATTCAGCACTTTACCAATAGGGATTACACATGACATTAAAGGCCTAAAGGCACAAGCTTTGATCCAGAGTGTCCTGCCAGTCAGAGCACCGGAACTCCACAGCTCAAAATTCTCCTGCTACAAATATCTAATAAACTCTGGGTAACCAAAAAAGAGTCCCAATTTCACTACAGCCTGATCAGATCCATAAGGCAAAAACTATCTCCAAAGAAAAATGTCAGAGAAGAGACATGAAATTTAAAGAGTCATCATTTCAGGCTATGAATGAAGCACTGCTCCATCCAAACTACGGTGTTCTACATCAAATGCCTGATTCCTAAAAAGCACCTTCTTAGATATGATTTTGAATTTTTTTTCTTTTCAAGACAAGGTCTCACTTTGTTGCCCAGATTGGTCTCTAACTCCTGGGCTCAAGGGATCCTCCCGCCTCAGCCTCTCAAGTAGCTGGGGATCAGAGGAACACCACTGCGCCTGGCTTGCGTTTTTTAACGTTTCCAACAGTTTCTATTTCTCTCACCGAGTAAGTTCGGCAAGAGTTTTAGACTTTGTTATTGCAAAACCAAGTACAGTGCCTGGCACAGTTAGGTCTCAACGTCTAATCAACTTAGTGACTTCCCGTCCCTTAACAAGAAGAATTTAACTTGCCAAATTTCTTCTAAGGTTTTCTAATATTGATGGAATCTTACATACTACGTATTAGATTAAATTAAATCCTAAAGTTCAACCCCAGGACAGATAAATATTTAACAGCAAATAAATAATCCAGGGGTGAGGGGAGAGACGGCAATAACTGATTCAAAGGATCCACACCAAAACCACTGCGTGAAAAGACGCTGGGGAAGAGGGATATTCACTAATCTCAGGAAGAAGGATATTTACTAGTCTCAGGAAGAGGGATATTCACTAGCCTCAAAGATCATCATCAAATTCCATTATCAGTTACCAAAAAAGAAAAGACATCACTACAATGAAGACAATGGGCAGGCACCACCTTAACAAAGTGACCAATTTAATGTCTCAATCAGATAAACCAACATTATGGATACACAATGTGTGACATAGTGGAGAATATATATCACCTATATATCACACCCTCTGCACTTATTATATCAAAAATATTAAACTCAATATAATCATGAGGAAACAGACTATGGGACAGACCATAAGAGAATTAGCTGGCCAGGCACGGTGGCTCAGGCCTGTAATACCAACACTTGGGAGGCCGAGACAGACAGATCAAAAGGTCACGAGTTTGAGACCAACCTGGCCAATATAGTGAAACCCCATCTCTACTAAAAATACAAAAATTAGCTGGGCATGGTAGCAGGTGCCTGTAGTCCCAGCTACTCGGGAGGCTGAGATGGAAGGATCACTTGAGCCTGGGAGGTCGAGGATGCAGTGAGCCAAGATTGTGCCACTGAACTCGAGCCTGGGCAACAGAGCAAGACTCCAACTCAAAAAAAAAAAAGAAGAGGAAAAAAAAAAAGAAAATTAGCCCAGACTGGCAGGGCGCCTCATGCCTGTAATCCCAGCATTTTGGGAGGCCAAGGCAGGCAGAATACTTGAGGTCAGGAGTTTGGGACCAGACTGGCCAACATGGCAAACTCCGTCTCTATTAAAAATACAAAATGGGGGCCAGGCGCAGTGGCTCACACCTGTAATCCCAACACTTTGGGAGGCCAAGGCGGGTGGATCACGAGGTCAGGAGATTGAGACCACGGTGAAACCCC
>NW_012112697.1:5603624-5609609 GCF_000951035.1 Colobus angolensis palliatus
AGTTTTTTGTATTTTTTAGTAGAGACGGGGTTTCACTGTGTTAGCCAGGATGGTCTCGATCTCCTGACTTCGTGATCCACCCGTCTCGGCCTCCCAAAGGGCTGGGATTACAGGCTTGAGCCACTGCGCCCGGCCCGTTGTTCTATTGTTTTTAAACTTTCTGTATGTTGGAATTTTCAAAATAAAACTGTTGGGAAAAAAACAAGCAAAACAGAATAAAAGGCAACCTATCTCTAACAAATATGCCTGGTTTCTCCAAACTAGAAACGTTCAGGAATTTCAAATTAATAACTGTCCATAGGTTCCTCTGAAATAGATATTAGATTAGTTTTAATTCCCTTTCTAAACAAATCTGTTTGGCTTTTACTAAAATATTTTAGCAGCTTTATTAAAAACAACATTTATGTCCCTGCCCCAGGGTCACTGAATTTTTTTTTTACTTTACAAAAAAACTAACTTGGTAACAAACTAAGAGACTACACTGTAATCACAAAAATTAAAACACAAATATCTCTCTATCAAAGATCTTACCCGCCTCCTGGGAATTGGACAGCGGATATCTGGCTGGTCACCAAAGTTCTTGTAAGTAATATAGTTTTCAGAGCAGATCAGTACTCCACTTGGGCCATCTGACCCTCCTGGAACTGTAAGAGAAAATAAAACTTAGCAGGGACTTTGACACAGACATGAATTTCTTCAGCTTTCAATTCCTCCTCTCTTTCAGCACAACTTGATGATGGTAATGTGCCTAATGCTAAGAAACATTTCAAGTGTTTCTCTTCCCTTATGCTTATGGTAGATAAGGATGAAGCATAGTTTGTGTTTACACGGAAGGTTTGATCAGCCTGGATAACGTATCCAAATGTTTACCTCCAAACCCAAATGCAGTTCTCATCTTCAGACGTATAATACATCAAATCACCTATTGGACATGGACCTTCCACCGGTATTTTTAAAATACAGTGTGTTCAAGCCAGGCATGGTGGCTCATGCCTGTAATCCCAGCACTTTGGGAGACCACGGAGGATCACCTGAGGTCAGGAGTTCGAGACCAGCCGGGCCAACATGGTGAAACCCCATCTCTACTAAAAATACAAAAATTAGTCAGGCGTGAGAAAGCATGCCTGCAATCCCAGCTACTCAGGAAGCTGAGGCAGGAGAATCACTTGAATCCAGGAGGCAGAGATTGTAGTGAGCTGAGATGGCACCACTGCATTCCAGCCTGGACAACAGAGTAAGACTTCATCTCAAAAAATAAATAAAATAAAATAAAATAAAATAATAGGCCAGGCGTGGTGGCTCACACTTGTAATCCCAGCACTCTTGGAGGCCGAGGCAGGAAGATCACCTGAGGTCAGGAGTTTGAGACCAGCCTGGCCAAGATGGTGAACTGAAATCCCATCTCCACTAAAAATACAAAAAATTAGGCAGGCATCATGGTGGAAACCTGTAATCCCAGCTACTCGGAAGGCTGAGGCAAAAGAATTGCTTAAACCCAGGAGGCTGAGGTTGCAGTGAGCTGAGACTGTGCCACTGCGCTCTAGCCTGGGTGACAGTGCGAGATTCCGTCGCAAAAAAATAAAAATAAAATAACAGTGTGTTCATAAACAAACTCAAGTTCCTTCCCAACCCTGCTGCACCTCCTAGATTCTCCACCTTAGAGAATACTACCATCAACTAACAGACCAAACCAGACACCTGAGTATAATCCTTCAATTCTCTCTCCTCCCACAGCCCTATTGATTCTACCTCCTTAGCAGCTACCAGTATCTCTTAGTTTAATGTCCTGATCAGTCTCCTGCCTTCAGTCTTAATATCCTCCATTTCATTAGCCAAAGTATAAGCAATTAATCTAAGGTTGTCAATCTATCAGATTATTTCCCTACTTAGAATCCTTCAGTAGCTTTCACCCCACCCCTACTCCTATCCCAGGCCCTTAATTAAATCATAATGAGCTTTTAATTATTTGAATGAACCATGTTAATTCTTGTATTTAGGCTTTTATAAATGCTGTTCCCTTTGCTTACAACTGAAACTTCCTCTACCACTTCAACTGCACCAAGCTAACCCCTAACTAGCCCTCAGGTCTCAGCTTAGAGACTCCAGCAAGCTTTCTGTATGTAACACATTCCTTTCCTTTCCCTGTTTAGGGAACTTCTCTGTGCTATCATGGCATTTGGCACAGTTTCTGGTAATTGGTTATTTATCTGTATTCACCACTAGACTCAATCTTGCATAAAGGCGGCACCACATCTAATTTTTCACCACTGAAGTCCCAAGATCCAGCAGATGGACTTTGCACATACTGATTGCAAAGGCTCAATAAAAATGTGTTGAAAGAATGAAAATGGCCGGGCGCGGTGGCTCAAGCCTGTAATCCCAGCACTTTGGGAGGCCGAGACGGGCGGATCACGAGGTCAGGAGATCGAGACCATCCTGGCTAACACGGTGAAACCCCGTCTCTACTAAAAAATACAAAAAAAAAACCAGCCGGGCGAGATGGCGGGCGCCTGTAGTCCCAGCTACTCCGGAGGCTGAGGCAGGAGAATGGTGTAAACCCGGGAGGCGGAGCTTGCAGTGAGCCGAGATCCAGGCACTGCACTCCAGCCTGGGCCACAGAGCGAGACTCCGTCTCAAAAAAAAAAAAAAAAGAAAAAAAAGAAAGAATGAAAAAGCCCTTGTGAATGAAAGGTATGGTAATATGTTACAAGTAATGAGATGTGTAATCCACTTTCCGTAAGTCATCTGCTTAACGTATTAATAATCTCTAAGATTAATACTCAAAGTAAGTGCTGTCCTTTATTTTTATTCTCCAATATCTTCCCCAAACATCTTATTTTAGACATCAATTCAAGCGCAAATGATTCAAAATAGAACAGATCACCTTTCCCCAAGCTTGCTGAAATGCAGACGACCACAAATGTAGCTGCACTCCTTTAGTCTTTTAATATAATGAATTAGTAATGTGGATTTTCCAATGGTGAACTGATTTCCACCTATGAACTGATTTCCAACCGTGAAAGTATTTTCCATCTTTTAGCTCCTCCAAAAACGTTATGTGCATTTAAAACACTGAATCTGATTTGCTGGAATGTTAGCTTTTCCTATCTACAACCATATGAACCAGCCTGCAAATTTTTTTTGTTACTGTCCATCCAGTTTTGATATTGTAGTCATACTAGACTCACAGAGTAGCACAGTAGCATTTACTCTCTTTCTGGAGAAATCTGTTTTACTTTTTTTTTTTTAATATTTATTTTTTCATTGAGACAAGGTCTCACCTTGTTTCCCAGGATGGTCTCAAACTCCTGAGATGAAGTGATCCTCCTGCCTCAGCCTCCTAAAGTGCTAGGGTGATAGGTGATGAGCCACTGTGCCCAGCCAAGAAACTTTTTTTAAAACAGAATACATATATGTCCCTCAACAAGAAAATAAAAGCTTTCCTGAAAAACCTAGACCTCAATCTTCTGGGAGTGACTTTGGACTACTGCTTCAATTTCTCTAATGCTGGTCTATTGAGGTTCTTAATTTATTTTTGGATCAATCTGGTAATCGTCTTCAAAAATATTTCTATTTTGTTTAAGTTTTCAAATTCACAAGTTTTATCTTGTTGGGTTTGTCCATTTCATTTGGCTTTTCAAAGAGCTAGGTTTGAAAGAGGGGGAAAAACTGACTACAGTCAAACTTTCACAACAACTAACAGTAATCAATATTCCAAGCTGACTGCTCCCTTGAACTTCTCTTCCCTGCCCTCAGTAGGAAATGAGTTATTAAGGAGCTAAACACTCTTTATCCCCAACACTTTTTAAAATCACTCCACTACATGAACTTCTAACCTGTCCAAAAGATAGACAAGGTATTCAGGTTCACGACAAATGGATTAATTCCCAAACCCTTTAAGTAAAACCTATTAGGTTTGGGCATAAAATGAACCAAGTAAAAGGGTACAAAGCAGCTCTGAAAGAAAAGTACCTGTAATAAGGAAGTTGCCGTGTTCCTCCAAAGGTTCACTATATTTTCGGACCACATGATTTAAACCAAGGTCTAGCTCATAGAACGTAAGTGTCTGCTGGGTATTAGCTGCTGCTTCCCCTGTCGGATCATTGTCTGCTTCCTACAGAGAACAGTGGCATAAAAACTAATCAGCAGCATAAAATCGAAGATCTAGAAAGGACATCAGGACTCCAATTTACAAATGAGAACACAGAAGTCCACAAATGTCCTTTTTTTTGAGAGACAGGTTCTCACTCTGTCACCCAGGCTGCAGTGCGCAGTGGTATAATCTTTTCTTTTTTTTTGAGATGGAGTTTCGCTCTTGTTGCCCAGGCTGGAGTGCAATGGCACGATCTCAGCTCACCGCAACCTCCACCTCCTGGGTTCAAGCGATTCTCCTGCCTCAGACGCCCGAGTTGCTGGGATTACAAGCATGCGCCACCATGCCTGGCTAATTTTGTATTTTTAGTAGAGACAGGGTTTCTCCATGTTGGTCAGGCTAGTCTCAAACTCCTGACCTCAGGTGATCTGCCCGCTTCGGCCTCCCAAAGTGCCTGGATTACAGGCATGAGCCATTGCACCCGACCGCAGTGGTAAAATCTTATCTCACTGCAGCCTAGAATTCCTGGGCCTCAGGCTCCCAAGTGGCTAGGACTACAGGCACATGCCACCACACCTGGCTGATGCCAAATAGTTTGACAAAGTTTATGCTACAAGATAATGGCAGAGCTAGAATGAGATCTGCAATCTCCAAATTCTGGATCCAGGGATCTCTCTACTAGATAATACTGCCTTCCATTCAAGGCAAAGAATAGTATGCTCTGTGAAAAAATACCTTAAACACAGCTTCACCTTTTTCATGAAGCTTTTCCCAATAAATATCTCTTTTCCATAGAGAGATTACTTAAATCAAAGAAAGACTATTAAATACTTGGTTAACCTCTGAAGCATCCCAAAGAATTTCAGTAAGGCATTTGGAATATGGAGATGTGCTAGCAGGACAGAATTAAGACATGAACAAGGGGCTGGGTGAGGTGGCTCAGGCCTATAATCCCAGCAATCTGGGAGGGGGAGGTGGGCCAATCACCTGGAGTCAGGAGACCAGCCTGGCCAACATGGTGAAACCCCATCTCTACTAAAAACACAAAAATTGGCTGGGTGTGGTGGCCGTGCCTGTAGTACCAGCTACTCAGGAGGCTGAGGCAGGAGAATTACTTGAACCCGGGAGGCAGAGGTTGCAATGAGCTGAGACTGTGCCACTGCACTCCAGCCTGGGCAACAGAGCAAGACTCTGTCTCAAAAAACAAAAACAAAAACAAAACAAAACAAAACAAAAAACACATAATGCACAAGGAACAATCTTAAAAAAAACAATGAGGTGACTGAAAGAAACGCAAAGAGACAGGGTCCCCATTACCTCATAATCCATTTCCAGACAAGCAAACATTGGATTTTCAAATCCAACATCTACTCCAACTACATGATATACTAAAGTGTTTGCTTTGTGGGCTTCCAGGGGAGATGAAATGGTAAGTCGGGCTGCAGCATCTCTGTTCAAAATATACACCAATTTCTGTTTCTCAATGGCACCTGTAGTTGAAGGAGATAAAACACCAAGATTCCCAGATGAGAAGAGAGACTTACAGAACTAGAGTCACATCATGCTTTTCTTTTAATCATTATTAACAGCAGTAACTCTACAAGTATAACAACTCAGGATTCTGTTCTCTATCGTCAGAATAGCACTTTGGGAGGCTGAGGCGGGTGGATCACCTGAAGTCACGAGTTCAAGACCAGCCTGACTAACATGGTAAAACCTCATCTCTACTAAATACAAAAAATTAGCTAGGTGTGGTGGCGCATGCCTTTAATCCTAGCTACCTGGGAGGCTGGGGCAGGAGAATCGCTTGAACCCGAGAAGCAGAGGTTGCAGGGAGCTGAGATCGCACCACTGCCCTCCAGCCTGGGCAACAAGAGCAAAACTCTGTCTCA
>NW_012112697.1:5609964-5625487 GCF_000951035.1 Colobus angolensis palliatus
TCTCCCGCCTCGGCTTCCCAAATTGCGGAAATTACAGACATGAGTCACCACACCTGGGTGAGACCCCCTATCTCTTTTAAAAATAAATAGCCACTGTGCCCGGCTGAGATACCCATCTCTTAAAAATAAATAATTTTTTTTAAGACAATGGCATCATTGTGGCCCCCTCTTTCCTAATACGGATCTTAAATATCCCACTAACTCTTCAAAATTTTTTAATGAGTCCTAGATTTACGGATATTGAAAAACAGTCATTCATAAAATTATCATTAGTTTTATTCTCTGAATTAGATCTAACAATTTTATGACTACTCAGAGAGGACTGCCCTCTAGAGGCCTGATCAGATACACAAAATTTTCTTCAAAAATTTATCAGAGAAGAGACATGAATGTGAATCATCACTTCAGGCTGAAGAAGGCAACTAAATTCATTGTCTAATAACATAAGATCATTTCATTTTAGTCTTTTTGCCAAAGACAAAGAAACTGAAAAACACTCATTTCCAACCAGATGGGAAGTACAAAGGTATGTTAAGATTTTTCCCATTGTTTTAAAAGAAAATGCAACTCTTTTAAAAAGGAAACGCGGCCGGGCGCGGTGGCTCAAGCCTGTAATCCCAGCACTTTGGGAGGCCGAGACGGGCGGATCACGAGGTCAGGAGATAGAGACCATCCTGGCTAACATGGTGAAACCCCGTCTCTACTAAAAAAAAAAATACAAAAAAACTAGCCGGGCGAGGTGGCGGGCGCCTGTATTCCCAGCTACTCGGGAGGCTGAGGCAGGAGAATGGCGGGAACCCGGGAGGCGGAGCTTGCAGTGAGCCGAGAACCCGGGAGGCGGAGCTTGCAGTGAGCCGAGATCACGCCACCGCACTCCAGCCTGGGAGACAGAGCGAGACTCCGTCTCAAAAAAAAAAAGGAAACGCAACTTTAAACCTAGAGTAAATCCAAACATGATGCCAAACTCACGTAAGTGATTAACTGGAACTGGAACACCACCAAGATCACAGCATTGTTATCCTAAACTAAGCACACACAGCAAGTAGAGTAAATCACTTACTAATCATAACGGCTCGCCCTTTGGGATCCACAGCCAAGAACTGGCCAGGAACGATGCGACGGCATCCACTCTTGCCAAAGGTTTCTTGGTGAATCTTCTCAAACATATTCTTAGATGGCTGGTATTCCAAGATAACAATTCGACCGGAGTCACTGCCAACTACAATATAGTCTTTGGTGCCACCTGTCAGCCTAAAGGCCATGAGTGACCGGATAACACCGAATACTTCCACAGTGAGTAGGGTATGTACTTTGCCAGTGTTGGGGTCTGGGCGAAGCAGCTCCAAGATCTTCCCACGGGAAACAACAATTTCTTGTTGTTTGGTTCCTGGATCACCAAAACATAGAGATCATAAACAACCAGAACCCAGCCTGCCCACCATGGTGAAATCCTGTCTCTACTAAAAATACAAAAATTAGCCAAGTGTGGTGGTGCATGCCTGTAATCCCAGCTACTCGGGAGGCTAAGGCAGGAGACTCGCTTGAACCCAGGTGGTGGAGGTTGCAGTGAGCCAAGATTGCGCCACTGCACTCCGGCCTAAGCAACAGAGCAAAACTCCGTCTCAAAAAAAAATTAGTCAGGTGTGGTGGCATGTGCCTCTAGTCCCAGCTACTTGGGAAGCTTCGGTGGGTGGATAGTTTGAACCCAGGAGTTCAGAGAATGTAGTGGGCTATAATCCTGCCATTGCACTCCATCCTGGAAAATACAGCAAGACCTCTTCCCTTTAAAAAAAAAAAAAAAAAAAGGCCAGGCACAGTGGCTCACACCTGTAATCCCAGCCCCAGCACTTTGAAAGGCTGAGGCAGGCAGATCACTTGAGGTCAGGAGTTTGAAACCAGCCCGGCCAACATGGTGGGACCCCATCTCTACTAAAAATACAAAAATCAGCCAGGTGTGGTGGTACGTGCCTATAATCCCAGCTACTTGAGAAGCTTACTCAGGAGAATCGCTTGAACCTGGGAGATGGAGGTTGCAGTGAGCTGAGGTTACACTACTGTACCCCAGCCTGGGCGACAGAGCAAGACTATGTCTCAAAACAAAAGAAAAAAAGAAAAGAAAACTTCTCTATCTTTTTAGATAAAAAAGAAGACTGAATTGGAAAAGGAATCTGAAAGATAAAATTAGTATTAAAAATGTGCTTTCATCTGGGCACAGTAGCTCATGCCTGTAATCCCAGCACTTTGGGAGGCCAAGGTGGGTGGATCACAAGGTCAGGAATTCGAGATCAGCCTGGTCAACATGGTGAAACCTCGTCTCTACTAAAAATATGAAACATTAGCCAGGCGTACCAGCGCATGCGGAGGCTAAGGCAGAAGAATCGCTTGAACCCAGGAGGCAGAGGTTGCAGTGAGCCAAGATCACGCCACTGCACTCCAGCCTGGGTGACAGAGCAAGACTCTGTTTCGAGGAGAAAAAAAAAAAGGGCTTTCAAAAATTCTATCCAAACTCCAGCTGAGATTCATTGCATTGCATACTGAAGTCAGTCACAAATCTCCAAATTCCCACATATATATTTCCTTAATCAAATGCAGCAAAGAATAACTAAATTACCCAAATGAAGCCTCAAACCCACAGAAAGAGCCATAATGAGGATCAGAGAAAATAACATGAAATATGAATGCTGTGTGGTCAGTTAGGCTGCTGCTCAGTATCACACATTAAGTATTCAGATTTAAACCTCAACAAAATTATGTCATACTCTACACAATCATGAACCTCCTGCATTACTTGGATTGACTCACAAATGTTAAATCTGCAAACGGCAAGAAAAAGTTTTTATTTTATAAAGATTAGTATCTTGCTTTCAGTAACTTCGTATTTATATTTCCTAATCCAATATTTGAAATTTCACACAGTTCAAACCTGGCTTTAATCCATCTTTACAAAAATATCCCCCACATGGTGAACATCAGCAAATGATCTGTTTCCACACAGGCAGCACTCCCTACCTAAATTGCACTTTCCCTTTTCTCTCATACAAAAGTTCTATCTCTTCAAGCACCAAACCAAGGTCCAACCTTCCCTTTACTTAAATTACTCTCTGATAACCTGACAAACACCTTCAGACATTCTTTTTACCCAACCTGATGTCAAATTCAAAATCAAGGACCAGGTCTTACACATCTCAGTATGTCTCACAGCAATAAGCAGCCAAGAATTGTGTGCCCTGACAAGAATCATTGCACAATGTGAGCTAGGAAATGCATCTGAAATAGGTAACAGATAACGCACCAGAACTTAACACCTCATCTCATAATCTGAATTGTTTGCATTTACCAAGTGCTTTGTCATAAATGGAAAACATTTCCTGCCCAAGAGACTAAACAAGATATGTATTAATTCACTTAAAATTTCAAAAGATGGTAACGAGAGAACTTACCAGAAAAGTTGCCATGAATGGCAAAGCTAATGCCAGTGGCTCTCTGCAAGGTTAAGTTGTACAGAAACATGGTTGCAGGAAACCTGAGTCACCCAGACCTCCAGGCCTTGGTTACACCAACAGTACCGAGTCCAAGAAAGCTAAGGAAACAGAAAACAGAAAAATAGCTGGGAGACTATTACCTCAACAGACATTTCTGTATGGGAAATTCTGGATGAAGACAGCAGAACCAGTAGAGCAAGCCCTATTAAGAAACAACATATGTGGCCGGGCACGGTGGCTCACGAGGTCAGGAGTTCGAGATCAGCCTGGCCAACATAGTGAAACCCCCGTCTCTACTAAAAATACAAATATTAGCCGGGCGTGACGCTGTGTGCCTGTAGCCCCAGCTACTCAGGAGGCTGCGGCAGGAGAATCACTTGAACCCGGGAGGCGGAAGTTGTGGTGAGCTGAGATCATGCCGCTGCACTCCAGCCTGGGCAATAGAGTGAGAGTCCATTTCAAAAAATGAAACAACATACAGTGGTTCACACCTGTAATCCCAGCACTTTGGGAGGCCGAGGCAGGTGGGTCATGAGGTCAGGAGTTCAAGACCAGCCTGGCCAACATGGTGAAACCCTGTCTCTACTAAAAATACAAAAATTAGCTGGGCATGGTGGCGAGTGCCTATAATATGAGCTACTCAGGAGGCGGAGGCAGGAAAATTGCTTGAACCGGTACCCAGGAGGCGGAGGTTGTGGTGAGCTAAAATGGTGCCACTGCAGTCCAGCCTGGGCTACAGAATGAGACTTTGTCTCAAAAAAATAAATAAACAGGCCGGGTGCGGTGGCTCAAGCCTGTAATCCCAGCACTTTGGGAGGCCGAGACGGGCGGATCACGAGGTCAGGAGATCGAGACCATCCTGGCTAACACGGTGAAACCCCGTCTCTACTAAAAAATACAAAAAGCTAGCCGGGCGAGGTGGCTGGAGCCTGTAGTCCCAGCTACTCGGGAGGCTGAGGCAGGAGAATGGCGTAAACCCGGGAGGCGGAGCTTGCAGTGAGCTGAGATCCGGCCACTGCACTCCAACCTGGGCGACAGAGCGAGACTCCGTCTCAAAAAATAAATAAATAAATAAATAAATAAACAAACAAACAACATACTTTTAATTAAGAACGCCCTCTAAAAGACAAGTCAAGATGCCATATATTTTGCCTTTAACCTCACAAGAATCCTATTAAATTGCAGTATTATACTTTAAGAAAACTCAAGTGCAGAGATTAAATCACCTGCCCAAGGTCACTTAACAAATGGTGAAAATGTTGCAAGCTGGAATCTGTAACATTAATGCAGTATTAGGCAACTTGTCACAAGAACTAAGTACCTCTGTTTACTTGTATCCCAATAAGCTATACATTAACATAATTCAGCACGCAAAAGCACAGCAAAAAGCTCCCTCCAACCCATTCCCTAGCCATCCAGTTCTCCCTGGGGGAATCTATTTTACCAAGTTATAACGTATCCGTTCAGATATTTTTTATATATACAAATAAGAACATATATTTATACCGTAAAGACAGGGTTTCACTATGCTGGGCAGGTTGGCTTCAAACTCCTGTGCTCAAGTGATCTCCCACCTCAGTCTTCCAAGGAGCTGGGGCTACAGCACCTGGCTTATACTGCACTTTATTAACCCTTTTTAACCTTTAACCAAGGGTTGGGTACTGTATTTTATACACTCACACTACATTGCACCTTATTTCGTATTACTTTATCTGCACAATAAACAAAGGGCTATCTCATTCTTACTTTGCAGTTTCAGAGTATTCCAATGAATGGGCATATTATAATTCATTTAGCCAATAGCCTACCTAACATTCAGGTGTTTCCAATCTCTTGCTATTACGAATACTGCTACAAAGAAAGTCCCTTGTATGTAGGTCATTCATATGCTCGTATGTCTCTAAAATTAATTCCTGTAAGTGGAACTGTTGGATTGAGGGATTCATACATTTGAAAAGTTGTTAGGTACTGCTGAATTGCCTTTCAAAGAGACTTCCAATTACATGTCCAGCAATGTATGAGTCCCCATTTCCCCACAACCAGCCAAAATGGTTAAGACTTGACCTTTGCTAATCTAACAGAAGAAAACTGGTTTATTAAGTGTACTTTTCATTTGCATCTCTTATATGATTGTTTATTCAAGGATTGATTAGAATTTAAAATTTCAACTTACTCATCACCAAAAACTAAAACAAAACCATTTCTACTACATCAGGAGGCGGCCTTCCTAAAGAAGTATAAAGTCACAGAAAAGGATTCTTTCTCAGCAAATAGGACTGAAGACAGCACAAACTGTACCTCTGCCACTCTGCCATAATTACCCAAAACTATACCTATAGATACCACTACAAAATAAACTATTTTTCCCCAGTGCAATTATTTATAAACAAAAGCATAGGAGACCAGCCATGGTGGCTCACTTGACCTTGGGAGGCCAAGATGGGCGGACTGCCTGAGCTCAGGAGCTCAGGAGTTCCAGACCAGCCTAGGCAACACAGGGAAACCCCATCTCTACCAAAAATACAAAAAATTAGCCAGGTGTTGGTGGTGCGCATCTGCGGTCTCAGCTACTTGGAAGGTTGAGGTGGGAGGATCACTTGAGCCTGGGAGGTGGAGGTTGCAGTGAGCCAGGATGGCGACACTGCACTCAGGCCTGGGCAACAGAGTGAGACCTCGTCTCAAAAAAAAAAGCAAGGGATCTTGAGAAATCCAACGTCATTGGTATAGAATTAACATACAGATTTGATTTTATTGTTAAACGAGGAGAGAATTAGGAGGAAACGTCTTCATAAATAACTACTATTTCTGGGCTGGGCAAAAGCAGGGTGGCAAGATCAATCCTCCAGGCTAGAAATGGGTCCTAAGGGATATAAAATTTTCTCTTGAGACCAAGGGACATCTTTAATGTTCTAGGACCACAGGAAAAGGCAAACGAAAAGGACCGAGGTTGAAAGACCAGGGAGTGGAGAGAACAATCAACCAAAAAAGCGAGAGAGGAAGCCAGGAGCTGCTTCCGAATCCTTGAACAGCTCCCCCTCGTTACTTTTCATATTTTGTAGCTGACGAGAACAGTCTACTTTCCCCTTTCCTTATAACTGATTCAATCCATTACAAACCTTTGGAATTCATTTTTCCCAAACCTAGCTGGATTCAGGTTCTCCAGCGACACCTTAATCTTGGGTCTTGGAGGAAGGTGCATTTCGGAGGATGAGTCCAGTACTAGAAAAACTATATACCAGGCTAGGCACGGTGGCCCACGCCTGTAATCCCAGCACTTTGGGAGGCCGAGGCAGATGGGTCACTTGAGGTCAGGAGTTCGAGACCAACCTGGCCAACACGGTGAAAACCCCACTACTAAAAATGCAAAAACTAGCCGGGCGTGGTGGCACACGACTTTAATCCCAGCTACTGGGGAGGCTGAGAGGCGCGAGAACAGCTAGAACCTGGGAGGGGGAGGCTGCAATAAGCCGAGATCACCCCGTTGCACTCCAGCCTGGGCGACAATGAAACTTCGTCTCAAAAACAAAGCAAACAAACAAAAAACGTATACCAGATAAATTTGTTAAGCTTTAAAACTTCCCTATGTCTGGGCTGGGGGCGGTGGCTCACGCCTGTAATCCCAGCACTTTGGGAGGCCGAGGTGGCTGGATCGCCTGAGGTCAGGAGTTCGAGACCAGCCTGGCCAACATGGTGAAACCCCATCTCTACTAAAAATACAAAAATCAGCCGGGCGTGGTGGCACGCGCCTGTAATCCCAGGTAGTCTACTCGGGAGGCTGACGCAGGAGAATCGCTGGAACCCAGGAGGCAGAGATGCAGCGAGCCGAAATCGCGCCACTGCACTCCAGTCCGGGAGACAGAGCAAGACTCCGTCTCAAAAACAAAACAAAACAAAAAACTCCCCCCACGTCTCTTTACCATTATTACAAAAAGCTTGTATGACTGCTCACTGCATCTTCTCCATCCTCCAAAGAAACATCATCGCATTTAAACTCTATCCTCCATTTCGCAAATGAGAAAATAGAGGCTCAGGGGAGGAGATAAGTTGCCGAACTACCAAAATACAAATTCAAACTGGAGTCTTGGTTCTGAAGACTGTTTCCGTTATTTATGCTTTTAACACGCTCCATCATTCCACCTTCCCATCGGTGTACCATTTACTCTACCCAGAGGGAGATATCCATGCCTCCCGCTGCTTGTCACATCTCCCCCGTATCAGAGACCCCAGAAGTTAAAAGCAATCTCCACGAGCCCTATTTTAAGCTAGGACATGTTTCCACCCTGTGGATGGAAGCGACAAATGATTGCAGGAAGCCGTTTTCGCGCCCCAACCATCCCTCTGCACCTCCTCCTGGTCCCCAGCCTCGAACCTCTCGGGCCTAGACTGCCCGTGACCCCCGCCAAAGACTCGGGCCCCCCTTCCATACGGCCGCTCTCTGCCTCCCCGGGCCCGGGGAAGTCCCCAGGCTGTTTTTTTTACCGTGCAGCGAGAAGGATGGTGTGGATATCCGACGGATGCTACCTCCCTTCAAAACTTAAGCCACCACCAACTCCAACATACTGGCGTCCGCCATTAGATCGCAAGACAGGGGCATTCCGGTGGCGCGCGGCGGAAAAAGGCACCCAACCCGCGCCTGAAGAATATATATAAATTTTTAAAAATGCTTCCGTCTTGCTTCCACATCGCATTAAAAATTATTTAAACATGCTTTATTGCTTTGCTTTTTCCAGGAGAACAGAAAATTATTAGGTTTTTAGAAGTAGACTTTAAAAAAAAACAAAAACACAGGCATTCATTGGGCACTTCTGTGGGCTGCCCCAAAGAGGCGCCAACAAAGAGGGGGCCTCGAGGGACAGGAAGTGCCGGATGCGGACCAAGATGGCGGACCTTAATTCGCCTCTGAAGTTGTCAGGGGTGCAGCCGCCGTCTGAGGGGGTGGGAGGTGGCGGCTGCTCCGAAATCTCCGCTGAGCTCATTCGCTCCTTGACAGAGCTGCAGGAGCTGGAGGCTGTATACGAACGGCTCTGCGGCGAGGAGGTGCGGGGCCGAGCCTCTTCTTTTTCATGGAGGATCTAGGGAGTGGGAGCCTTCAGTCGGGGAATCCGGGCTGTGGGAAGCTCTCCTTGCTGGGGAATACAAAAAAGCGGGAAAACAAAGAAGCGGAAGCGTAGTCGGGTATATGAGTAGACCTGTCAACTCTTTTCACGCTGTCGGACGCGCCGAGCTTGTTTTCCCTGATATCTGGGCGATCTGCAGCCTCTCCTGCCTAGACCCCCATTGATTTTCCTGATCCATGATCACCAGTTTCTCCACGGGAGTAAAGTTAGTCCGAGAATATTTGCCAAAGTGCTTGGTTCTCAAAGTAATAAGCGCCCTTTTGCATTGGTTTAATTTAAAAATTATGAAACGCTTTCATCCTGTTATTTAAGAGGGAATTCTTTGCAGGTAAACTTCTTGAACCGTTTTAAGACTTCCCCTTGTGGGGAGTGATTTGGGGGTGTGATTTTAGCGTTTCGGTCAAATGCACATCTTTGTAGAGGTTTGAGCTTTTAACACTCAGGCACAGTTCTCTAATCTTGGACAGGTCAGTTCATCTCTTGTATTCTTGGCATTTTATCAAATGAGGCGTGTGGACTAGATTCTCCAGTTCATAACGTTCTATCTTCCGTCTCCTTTAATTTTCAGTGACAACTCGATGCTGTCAATTCACTTTCAAATGTCAGTTGGGTTCCTTACCAGTCAAAAGAGATCTAAGCTCTAATCTAAGACCAAACTTTTAGCAAAGTTGAGCACGAAAGGCGGTTTCAGCCTGAGGGAGAGGGGATCGTTGATATCTTTGAGTATTTTCAAGTGTAAATTTGCACTACAGCAGTTTCTGATACATTTTCAGCAATATGTGTATGGTGTTTTTGTTTTGTTATTTTTAGAAACAGGGCCGCTCTCTGTTGCGCAAGCTGGAGTGCTGTGGTGCTGCAATCAGAGTGGATGAAACTATAGGCACACACCACCATGCCTGGCTAGTTTAGTGTGTGGGTTTTTTTTTTTGTCTGGCCTCAGCAATATGTGTTCTAAAATTTAGTATCTTACTGGGCGCGGTGGCTCACACCTGCAATCCCAGCGCTTTGGGAGGCCAGGACGAGAGGATCACCTGAGGTCAGGAGTTCAAGACTAGCATGACCAATGTGGTGAAAACCGGTCTTTACTAAAAATACAAAATTAGCTGGGCATGGTGACGCATGCCTGTAATCCCAGCTACTCGGGAGGCTGAGGCAGGAGAATCGCTTGAACCTGGGAGGTGGAGATTGCAGTGAACCAAGATAGTGCCATTACACTCCAGCCTGGGCAACAAGAGCGAAATTCTGTCTCAAAATGTATATATATACACACACGTATTTTTAGTATCTATGTATATATATTTAGTATCTTGACTTAACATTCCTAAGCTTGCATTCATTCAGTCATTCAATATGTTGGGTGGTAAATTATGGAAATCCTACAGACAAAATAATGTAAATTCTGTATTTGTATTTGATGACTGTCAAGAGGAGGTCTCCCTCTGGAACCTACTGAACGATTTTAATAAAAATGTATATGGCTGGCTGGGTGCAGTAGCTCACGCCTGTAATCCCAGCACTTTGGGAGGCAGAGGCGGGCGGATCACAAGGTCAGGAGATCGAGACCAACCTGGCTAACATGGTGAAATCCCGTCTCTACTAAAAATACAAAAAATTAGCCAGGCGTGGTGGTGGGCACCTGTAGTCCCAGGTGTTCAGGAGGCTGAGGCAGGAGAATGGCGCGAACCCGGGAGGCAGAGGTTGCAATGAGCTGAGATCGTGCCAGTGCACTACCGCCTGGGCGACAGAGCGAGACAAACAACAACAAAAAATGTATATGGCTGGGCGTGTTGGCTCCCACCTGTAACCCCAGCACTTTGGGAGGCTGAGGCGGGTGGATCACCTGAGGTCAGGAGTTTGAGACCAACCTGGCCAACATGGCGAAACCATGTTAGTCTCTACTAAAAATGCAAAAGTTAGCTGGGTGTGGTGGTGGGCGCCTATAATCCCAGCTACTCGGGAGGCTGACGCATGAGAATCGCTTGAACCCCGGGGGGCAGAAGTGGCAGTGAGCCAAGATCATGCCACTTCACTCCAGCCTGGACAAAAAAAAAAAAAAAGGATAGCCTGCTAGGCACAAGTGGCTCACGCCTCTAATCCCAGTTATTTGGGAGGCTGAGATGGGCAGATAGCTTGAGCCCATGAGTTGGAGACCATCCTGGGTAATATAGTCAGACCTCGTCACTACAAAAAATTAAACAGTGGACCATGATTGTGCATGCCAATAGTCACAGCTATTTGGGAGGCTGAGGTAGGAAGAGCGCTTGAGCCCCCCCTCCAAAAAAAAAAGTATGGTTAATTTTAATGGCTATTGTTGAACTATATGCCACATACCATGTTAAGCACTTTGTGTGGTTTCCTGTTTGACTAATTCAACAGCCTAATGAGATATGTTTTGCTATCCCTGTTTTACAGATGAAAAAACCGAAGCAAAAAATGTTACATTAATTGAGGTTGCACAGTAAATGGCTTGAATGAGAGAGAATTAGATTTATAACCTCTGGCTACTGACTATGCACCAAGAAGAAAATTTTTGGTAACTGTCACTGGAAATTTCATTTGTTTAGGCTTTTTTTTTTTTTTTTTTTTGAGACGGCATTTCACTCTTGTTGCCCAGGTTGGAGTGAAATGGCGCAATCTCAGCTCACTGCAACCTCCACCTCCCAGATTCAAGTGATTTCCTACCTCAGCCTCCCGTGTAGCTGGGATTACAGGCCCCCACCACCACACCCAGCTAATTTTGTATTTTTAGTAGAGACAGGGTTTCAGCATGTTGGCCAGGCTGGTCATGAACTCCTGACCTCAGGTGATCCGTCCACCTGGGCCTCCCAAAGTGCTGGGATTACTTTGGGATCCAGTGCTGGCCAGGCATTGTATTTTAAATGCCTTCCTGTATTAGGCACTATGCTAATGATACTGACTAAAAGTTTATTTCTGCCCATTATGGTGCTCATCTGCCAGATGGAATAAGATACATGTAAGATATCAATCATGCAACGTAAGTGCAAAATGAAGCATTGTTAAAGTCTAAGGAGAGCATACCGGAAGGAAAAAAGGATTTGGAAATGCGATTCACCCTTCAGCTAAGTGATTGGATTAGGTAACTCTTAAGGTTCCTTCTGATGATTCTGCTGACAGGATGTTTCTCTGTGTTTCAGAAAGTGGTGGAGAAAGAGCTGGATGCTCTTTTGGAACAGCAAAACAGCATTGAAAGTAAGATGGTCACTCTCCACCGAATGGGGTGAGTCTGTGCATCTCAGAAAGAGCTAATGTAAATTCCAACAGGGTCAATTGGACAAGTGACCATTTTTTAAACTTTCTGTTATAAACACCAGTTGAGCTTGAAATATAAAGGGTATTATCTCAAGATAAAGTGAACAACTAAGGGTATTAGTTCAATGGTTTTCAAAGAGTCCTTGGACCAGCAGTACCAGCATCAAACCTTGTTAGATTCTTGCAAATCCTAGGGCCCCACACCAAACTTACAAAATCAGAAACTCTAGGGCTGGGGTCCAGGAAGATGTATTTTAACAAGCCTACCAAGTGATTCTAATGCACAGCCCAAGTGTGAGAACCACCTTTTTTTTTTTTTGAAATGGAGCTTCATTCTTGTCCCCCAAGCTGGAGTGCAGTGGTACAATCTCGGCTCAGTGCAACCTCTGCCTCCCGGGTTCAAGCAATTCTCTTGCCTCAGCCTCTCGAGTAGCTGGGATTCCAGGCATGTGCTACCATGCCCAGCTAATTTTTGTATTTTTAGTAGGGACAGGGTTTCACCATGTTGGCCAGGCTGGTCTCAAACTCCTGACCTCAAGTGATCCACCTGCCTGGCCTCCCAAAGTACTAGGATTACAGGCATAAGCCACTGTGCCAACCTGAGAACCAGCATTTTTATAAACTAGGTATATTTGTTAGTCATAAAAATTGTTCTTTGGCTGGGGGTAGTGGCTTATGCTTGTAATCCCAGCACTTTGGGAGGCCACATCTAGAGGATCACTTTTGACCCTGTCTCAAAAACAGAAAATAAAAATAAATAAATAAATAAATTAGTTGGGCATGGTGTTGTGCGCCTGTAGTCTCAGCTACTCAGGAGACTGAGACAGGAGGATCATTCGAGCCCAGAAGTTGGAAACTGCAGTGAGCTGTGATCATGCCACTGCACTCTAGCCTGGGTGGCAGAGTGAGAACCTGTCTCAAAAAAAAAACAAGTTGTTCTTTGATCTCACCATCCTCTCACAGAGTACTGGTTAGTGCATCTTATGCTCACTTAGCAATTGAGATAATTTGTTCTCTAATTCTTTGGTTGTACCTATTTACGGGTGTCTTTATTGGTTTTAGAAGTTAATTTTGGCCAGACACAGTGGCTCACACCTATAATCCCAGCACTTTGGGAGGTTGAGGCAGGTGGATCACAAGGTCAAGAGATCAAGAACATCTCCTGGCCAACTTGGTGAAAGCACGTCTCTACTAAAAATACAAAAATTAGCTGGGGTTGGTGGCACACGCCTGTAGTCCCAGCTATTCAGGAGGCTGAGACACGAGAATCGCTTGAACCTGGACGGCAGAGGTTGCAGTGAGCCGAGATCACGCCACTACACTCCAGCCTGGCGACAGAGCAAGACTCTGTCTCAAATAAAAAAAAAAAGAGAGTTAATTTTTTATCAAGCATAGGTCTGAGTTTACAGTTAAACATTCTTGAGAAAAAGCTGAGTGCAGAGCAAACCGAGCTAAGAGTTATAGGTAGGTATGAAAGAAGTAGAAGACACAGTGTCCATATGCAAAGAAAAGTTTCTATCTCTAACCCTCTGCCCTGTGGTTATGTGTATGCTGACTATGTGTTTCTCTAGTCCTAACCTGCAGCTGATTGAGGGAGATGCAAAGCAGCTGGCTGGAATGATCACCTTTACCTGCAACCTGGCTGAGAATGTGTCCAGCAAAGTTCGTCAGCTTGACCTGGCTAAGGTAATACATCGAGCTTTTCTTTTTTGAGACAGGGTCTTGCTCTGTCACCCAGGCTGGAGTGCAGTAGTGCAATCACAGCTCACTACAGCCCCAACTTCCTGGGCTCAAGCACTTTTCCCACTTCAGCCTCCTGAGGAACTAGGACTACAGACATCCACCACCACGCCCAGCTAGTTTTTGTATTTTTTTTTAGAGATGGGGTTTTGCCATGTTGCCCGGGCTGATCCTGAACCCCTGGGCTCAGGTTATCCTTCTGCCTTTCGCCGTGTTGGCCAGGCTGGCCTCAAACTCCTGACCTCAGGTGATCTGCCCTCCTCGGCCTCCCAGCATGCTGGGATTGCAGGTGTGAGCCACCTTGCCTGGCCAGTAGCTTCTTTACTGCCCTCTACTAACTCAAACATCAAAATGTCAATGGGGCTGTGCGTGGTGACTCACACCTATAATCCCATCACTTTAGGAGGCCAAAACAGGAGGATTGCTTGAGCCCAGGAGTTCAAAACCAGCCTGGGCAACGTGGGAGAACCCTGTCTCTACAAAAAATACAAAAATTAGCTGGGCATGGTGGTGCACACTTGTATCCCAGCACTTTAGGAAATTGAGGCAGGCTGATCTCTTGAGTCCAGGAGTTTGAGAACAGCCTAGGCAACATGGCGAAGCCTTGTCTCTACTAAAAAATACAAAAATTAGCCAGGTATAGTGACGCACACCTATAGTCCCAGCTACTTGGGAGGCCAAGGCAGGAGGATCGCTTAACCCCAAGAAGCAGAGATTGCAGTGAGCCAAGGTCATGCCACTGTACTCCAGCCTGAGTTGCAGAGTGGAGCTGCAAATTAAAAATAAATAAGTAAGTTAATAAATGCCAGCTTCTATTTTTTAAAAAAAAGACAAAACAAAAAGCTACCACATTAGATATTAGAAGAGCACCTTCCAATAGAAATCTAATGTGAGATAACAAAGCCGGACAAAAATATCACAGAAAACTTCAGACCAGTAGCTCTTATAATATAGACATAAAGGCACTCAACAAGCTGGGCACGGAGGCTCACACCTGTAATCCCAGCACTTTGAGAGGCTGAGGCACGTGGTCATGAGGTCAGGAGATCAAGCCCATCCTGGCTAACACAGTGAAACCCTGTCTCTATTAAAAATACAAAAAATTAGCCGGGCGTGGTGGCAGGCGCCTGTAGTCCCAGCTACTCGGGAGGCTGAGGCAGGAGAACAGCATGAACCTGGGAGGCGGAGCTTGCAATGAGCTGAGATCACGCCACTGCACTCCAGCCTTGGCGACAGAGCAAGACTGTGTCTCCAAAAAAAAAAAAAAGAGATACTCAACAAAACCCTAGCAAAGCAAGTCTAGCAATATATAAAGAGGATTACATACTATGGCCAAGTGGAATTTATCCTAGGAAGACAAGGTCGATTTAACATCTGAAAATCAATTAAATGTAATGGTCAAGACCACAATTACTTTTGCACCAACCTAATAATATACCATATTAATAGAAAAAAGGACAAAAAACACATGATCACCTTATAGACTCAGAAGAAAACATTTGACAAAATTCTGTGCCCTTTCATGGTGGAAACACTCAACAAATTTGGAATAGAGGGGAACTTCTCAGCCTGATTAAGGGCATCTGTGAAAAACCACAGCTGGCCAGGTATGGTGGCTCATGCCTGTAATCCTAACACTTTGGCAGACCAAAGCAGTAGGATCTCTTGAGGCCAGAAGTTTTAGACCAAACTTTGGAACCTAGTGAGACCCTATCTCTACAAAAATTTTTTTAAAAAAACAACTCTCAGCTAACATCATACTTACTGGTGAAAGATGTTATTCTTTCCTGCTAAGATGAGGAACAAGACAAGGGTGTCTTCTCTTACTATATCTCTAGAACAAGCAAGCATGTTTAAAAAAAAAATCTTTAATATGTGAGTCAGGCCGGGAGCGGTGGCTCACGCCTGTAATCC
>NW_012112697.1:5627301-5628547 GCF_000951035.1 Colobus angolensis palliatus
TCTGGGTTCAAGCGATTCTCCTGCCTCAGCCTCTTGAGTAGCTGGGATTATAGGCACACACCACCACACCTCGCTAATGTTTTTTGTATCTTTAGTAGAGATGGGGTTTCACCATGTTGGACAGACTGGTCTCGAACTCCTGATCTCTGGTGATCTGCCCGCCTTGGCCTCCCAAAGTGCTGGGATTACAGGCTTAAGCTACCGTGCCCAGCCAGGAAGTTTTCTTATCTGGTAGTAGGCCATACGTAGGTCCTGTACCATCCTGGGGCAGGCTTTGTTAAAGTAGTCCCCGCTATGTGTGGTTTCGCTTTCTGCCATTTCAGTTACCTGCAGCTTCAGTTACTCATGGTCAAGCTTAGTCCAAAAATATTAAGGAAAAATTCCAGAAATAAACAACTTCCTAGTTTTAAATTGCTTGCTGTTCTGAGTAGTGTGATAAAATCTTGTGCCATCCTGTCTGTCCCTTCATCACAAGAAGGGTGAGTACAGTACAATAAGGTATTTTTTTAAAAAGAGGCTACATTTGCATAACTTTTGTTATGGTATATTGTTATATTTTATTAGATATTATTGTTAATCTCTGAATATGTCTAATTTACAAATTAAACTTTATCCTAAGTATGCATGTATAGGAAAAAACATAGTATATTTAAGGTTCAGTACTGTCAATGGTTTCGAGCATCCATAATGGTCTTGGAATGGATCCCCTACAGATAAGAAGGGACTACTGTATTCCCATTTTATGGAAAAGGAAGCTGAATCCAGATCTACTGATCCTCTGACCAGCGGGTTCTTTGTACTTGACCATATTACCTACTCATAAAATGAAATTCTTAGTCTGATGTTTTAGATCTTCCATGATCTTTACACACCCTGTCTTTCTAGCCTTGTTGAATGGTATTCACTTATGCATCCATTCATTGTGCAAGTATTTCTCAAGCTCCTCCATATGCCAAAGAATATGCTACTTGGAATACTCTGCAAATATTCTTTTCATCTTTCTGCCTCTATCACTTCATGTATTTCATTCCCTTTGCCTGGAATGTTTGTTCCTCCTGTGCAGGTATCAGAATCCTGCCCATCTTCGAGAGGTGGGATGTCACCTTCTCTAGGAAGCCTTTTCTCATTACTTTAACCAGAAATGTGACTTTTTGACACCTTTCTTTTTTTTGAGACGGAGTCTCGCTCTGTTGCCAGACTGGCGTGATCTTGGTTCACTGCAACCTCTGCCTCCCAGGTTCAAGGG
>NW_012112697.1:5630347-5632362 GCF_000951035.1 Colobus angolensis palliatus
AGCGAGACTCCGTCTCAAAAAAAAAAAAGAAAAAAAAGAAAAATGATGCCGTTCGCTAAGTGCTGACATATTTTATTCTCTAACGTGGTTTGTTAAACAGGGTACAAAACAATATGTTGTCATTCCTGTTTAAAATGAGGGAGTCAGCAATCAAGATATATTTGTATAAGCATAGAATTTCTTTTGGAAGGGTTGACAATGGTCACCTCTGAAGAAAATTGGGAAATTAAGAGACACAGGTTAGAAGAACCACTTTTCACTGAATATTCCTTTGTTCCTTTGGAATGTTTAAGTTTGCGTTTTACTCATTCTAAAAAATTAATGAAAAACAAAATACAGGCCAGGCGCAGTGACTCACGCCTGTAATCCCAGCACTTTTGGAGGCTGAGGCAGGCAGATTACCTGAAATCAGGAGTTCAGGACCAGCCTGGCCAACATGGTGAAACCCCATGTCTACTAAAAAATACAAAAATTAGCCAGACATGGTGGCAGGTGCCTGTAATCCCAGCTACTCGGGAAGCTGAGACAGGAGAATCGCTTGAATCCGGGAGGCAGAGGCTGCAGTGAGCTGAGATTGTGCCATTGCCCTCCAGCCTGGGTGACCAGCGAAATTACATCTCAAAACAAAACAAAACAAAACAAAAAAACCTGCTCTATGGTACTTTTTTTATCAGTATACTTTGCCACCTGGGACCTAGAATTGGCTTCTCCCTTTAATCCAGTAGAAGTCCCTTCTGCAGTACCCAGGCTTTGTCCTGCTTGAGAAAGCACTATTAATGATAACATGCCACGCATAATGGCTCACATAATTCCAACACTTTGGGATGCTGAGGCAAGAGGACTGCTTGAGGCCAGGAGTTCGAGACTAGTCTGGGCAACATAGCAGGACCCCATCTCTACAGAAATTTTTAAAAAATTAGCCAGCTATGGTGGCTCTTGCCTATAGTTCCAGCTACTCAGGAGGCTGAGGTGAGAGGATCTCTTGAGTCCAGGAGTTCAAGGCCACAGTGAACTATGACTGGCTCCCTTGTACTCCAGCCTAGGCAACAGAGTGAGACCCTGTCTCTTATTTTAAAAAATGATAGAAAATTACACTTTGAGATTGTTGGAACTGAGGACCCTCTCCCTTGGCTAATGGCAGTCCATATTTTCCAAGAGAAGAAAATAATGGAAGAGGAGCTACACCATGCTCACATTCCTTGTCCTGCCTGAGGCTCAGAGTGTCCCTCAAGGGAGTTTCCTCTGTGCTGCCTGGGCTTCCAAACATCAAGGGAAATGTGAAAAAAAAGAAAGCCAATGGGAGGCCTTTTTGGAAAATTGAGACATACCTGGTGTAAGGCTGGCCTTTCTGAGGAACGTATGTGGGTCTTCTCCTTTTTTAGGTGGCCAGTAAAGCTGAGGAGAATCTGCTCATGGTGCTGGGGACAGACATGAGTGATCGGAGAGCTGCAGTCATCTTTGCAGATACACTTACTCTTCTGTTTGAAGGTGAGCCTCTTTCGCCACTCTAGAGAGACGAGACATTCTATATGACACCTGCATCCTAGCCTTTCTTCTCACCCTTCTAGTTTGATGACTTTAATTTAATCATGTAGTTTACTGTGTATTAATTGATTGGAGAATTAAATAACTTCCAGATTCAGTGCCTGATAAGCAAAGATTAGAGTCTCTCCAGTGTTTTGATCCTGCCTAACCCTCAAACCCCAAACTCCGTAACAATAAATTTAACCCTAAAATAAATTACTGGAAAGCGAGTGATGCTGATTCCAAAGATGCTGCTGTAGAAAACAGTATCAATGTAACTTGCCAAATGCCTGCTGATATACCAAGCACTGTGCATATTTAACATATTTGCTTAGCAACCCCTAGCATTGACAAGGCCTATTTTGTGTTCATTTTAGAAAGTGAGCCGGGCGCGGTGGCTCAAGCCTGTAATCCCAGCACTTTGGGAGGCCGAGACAGGCAGATCACGAGGTCAGGAGATCGAGACCATCCTGGCTAACACGGTGAAACCC
>NW_012112697.1:5637158-5637622 GCF_000951035.1 Colobus angolensis palliatus
TTTTTTTTTTTTTTTGAGGCAGTCTTGCTCTGTTGTGCAGGCTGGAGTGCAGTGGCGTGGTATGGTCTCAGCTCACCGCAACCTCCGCCTCCCAAGTTCAAGCAATTCTCCTGCCTCAGCATCCCAAGTAGCTGGGACTATAGGCATGTGTCACCACGCCCGGTTAATTTTTTTGTATTTTTAGTAGAGATGAGTTTTTTGTTTGTTTGTTTGTCTTAGACAAGAGTCTCGCTCTGTTGCCCAGGCTAGAGTGCAGTGGCATGATCTCGGCTCCCTGCAAGCTCCACCTCCCGGGTTCACTCCATTCTCCTGCCTCAGCCTCCCATGTAGCTAGGACTGTAGGCGCCCACCACCTTGCCCGGCTGATTTTTAGTAGAGACAGGGTTTCACCACGTTAGCCAGGATGGTCTCGATTTCCTGACCTCGCGATCCGCCCGCCTCAGCCTCCCAAAGTGCTGGGATTA
>NW_012112697.1:5642932-5646342 GCF_000951035.1 Colobus angolensis palliatus
AAAAAAAGGCCAGGCACGGTGGCTCACACCTGTAATCCCAGCACTTTGGGAGGCTAAGGCAGGTGGATCATGAGGTCAGGAGATGGATACCATCCTAGCTAACACGGTGAAACCCCATCTCTGCTGAAAATACAAAAAATTAGCCAGGCGTGGTGGCGGGCACCTGTAGTCCCAGCTACTCAGGAGGCTGAGGCAGGAGAATGGCAAGAACCTGGAAGGCGGAGCTTGCAGTGAGCCGAGGTTGTGCCACTGCACTCCAGTCTGGGCGACAGCGAGAATTTGTCTGAAGAAAAAATAAAAAAGAAAAGAAAATAGGCCGGGCGCGGTGGCTCATGTCTGTAATTCCAGCACTTTGGGAGGCTGAGGCAGGTGGATCACAAGGTCAGGAGATCGAGACCATCCTTCCTTATATGGTGAAACCCCATCTCTAGTAAAAATACAAAAAATTATCCAGGCATGTAGTCTGTAGTCCCAGCTACTCAGGAGACTGATGCAGGAGAAATGGCGTGAACCCAGAAGGTGGAGCTTGCAGTTAGCCGAGATTGCGCGACTGCACTCCAGCCTGGGCAACAGTGCGAGACTCCATCTCAAAAAAAAAGAAAGAAAGAAAAGGAAAGAAAAGAAGACATACCTCCCAACCTTTTATTTAGGTCTGGCAGAATTTTAGGGAGTGAATGATTTAGGTGAAACAGGTAAATGGAAAATGTGGTTGACACCTATCTCTGAATCTAATTGGGCCAGCTGAGCTAGGAGGGCCATCTGGCAGAGCTGTTCCTTATGGGCCCAGTGGGGAGGGGGAATTCAGGACTCTGTTTTCCCTGTAGCTCTTGTGTCTAAGGGAATCCACTGTCCTCCTGTTCCTTCTGCTCCATGTGTCTCAGAGAACTGGACCCCATCCTGACTGAGGTCACCCTGATGAATGCCCGCAGTGAGCTATACTTACGCTTCCTCAGGAAGAGGATTAGCTCTGATTTTGAAGTGGGGGACTCCATGGCCTCAGAAGAAGTGAAGCAAGGTAAAAATATTTCCCATATTTCTGGGGAGGGTTGAGATATAATCGGCAGTGTTTCTTAATAGTTAAGCCACAGATCTCTTATTAAGGAAACAATTGGGACTTTTTAGCCCCTGGTGGTCTGTAGACAAATTGACTCTCAGGAGGAAATCTAAATGTACTGGATTTTAGAATTGGACTAGATCTTTGAGGCCATCTAATCACTTTACAGATGAAGATACTGATGCCCTGTTTTAAATTGTATAGATATAAATTATACTTCAGTAAAGTGTTTTGTTGCTGTTGTTGTTTTAAAAAAAAAAAAAAAGTACATAGGCCAGGTGCGGTGGCTCACATCTGTAATCCCAGCACTTTGGGAGGCCAAGGCGGGTGGATGTCAGAGTTTGAGACCATCCTGACCAATATGGTGAAACCCCATCTCTACTAAAAATACAAAAATTAGCTGAGCGTGGTGCGATGCACCTGTAGTCCCAGCTACTCGGGAGGTTGAGACAGGAGAATTGCTTGAACTCTGGGGGTCAAAGGTTTCATAGAGCTGAGATCATGCCACTGCACTCCAGCCTGGGCAACAGAGCGAGACTCTGTCTCAGAAAAAAAAAAAAAAGAGTATATAATGTACAGGAATCCTCCTATCCCTTTCAGTCTCCCAGTTCCCCTAGTCACAATTTTTCAAGGAATAATTGACATTGATAAGAAAGGAAGCTGGGTGCAGTGGCTCACACCTATAATCCCAACACTTTGGGAGGCTGAGGCAGGAGAATTGCTTGAGCAGTTCAAGACCAGCCTGGGCAACATGACAAGACCTTGTCACTATATTAAAAGAAAAATTTTGTCTGGGTATGGTGGCTCACGCCGAATCCCAACACTTTGGGAGGCCGAGGAAGAAAGATCGCTTGAGTCCAGGAGTTTGAGACCAAGCCTGGTCGACATAGTGAAACCCCATCTCTAAAAAATTCAATTCAATTAAATAATAAAAGATAAACACTTTTTTAAAATTTTGTAAAGGTATGCTGGAGTCCAATTTCATTTACAGATTGACTCGCTAGGTTTTTAAGATAACCATTTAATTCCTGCTGGCTACTAAAGCAAGAGTTAAAGGAAAAAAAAAAAATCCTGCTGGGCAAATATATGCAGGGTTCTTTGGACTGGGGACTTGAGACCCACCCAGCATGTGTGGCATTCCGCATGGCTTGTGCCAATAATACATGGCAGGGGCGTTACAGAATCAGTGTATAAAGGAAATTGTTTGCTCATTTGGAGTTCGCTTGTTGATGTCAATGATGACTATCATTTGATCTTAGCCAAAAGACCAAGAAGCAATAATGATGACTATCACTGTTCAGAGCTATGCTGCCCAATACGTAGCCATTCATGAATTGAAATTCAAATTCAAATTTAATTACAATTAAATAAAATTTTAAATCTATCTTTCTCACCTGGATTCTGGGGAAAAAAAGAATTTTAGTAAAACAAATAGGCCGGGCGCGGTGGCTCACGCCTGTAATCCATTGTGTCAACATCTAGGGTGTACTTAGCCTACTACACACCTAGGCTATATGATGCAGCCTATTGGTCCTAGGCTGTAAACCTGTATGGCGTATTACTGTACTGAATACCATACGCAATTAGAACACAATGGTAAGTACTTGTGTATTTAAACATATCTAAACATAGAAAAGGTACAGTAAAAATACAGTATTAGAATATTATGGGAACACTCTTGTGTATACTGATACAGTTTTTTTTCTTGTTGTTTTTTGGGGGTTTTTTTGTTGTTTTTTTTTTGTTTTTTTTTTTGAGACAGGGTCTTGCTTTGTTGCCCAGGCCAGAGTGCAGTACAGTGGTATGATCATGGCTCACTGCAGCCTCAACCTCCTAGGCTCACACAATCCTCCCACCCTGGCCTTCCGAGTAGCTGGGACCATATGTGTACACCACCACGCTGGGCTAATTTTTGTATTTTTTGTAGAGACGAGGTTTTGCCATGTTGCCTAGGCTAGTCTCGAACTCCTGGGCTCAAGTGATTCTCTCACCTCCCAGAGGCTTCCCAAAGTGATGGGATTACAGGCATGAGCCACCATGCCCAGCCCAGCAATTCATTTTTGACCAAAATGTTCTTATGTAGCATGACTACACTTTTGAAGCCCCCAGAGTGACTCTCTTCCCTTCCCACAAAGGTGACTACTATCCTAAAATTTTAAACTTTTACTTTTTTTTTTAATTAGAAATAGGGTCTCTGTTTCCTAGGCTGGAGTAAAGTGGTACACAGTGACAGAATCCCAGCTCACTGTGACCACCAACTTGTGGACTCAGGTGATCCTCCAGCCTCAGCCTCCCAAGTAGCTCCTGACTAGCTAGGATTACAGTCACCACTCCTAGCTAATTTTTTTTTTTTTTT
>NW_012112697.1:5652332-5654987 GCF_000951035.1 Colobus angolensis palliatus
CAAAAAACTAGCCGGGCGAGATGGCAGGCACTTGTAGTCCCAGCTACTCGGGAGGCTGAGGCAGGAGAATGGCCTAAACCCGGGAGGTGGAGCTTGCAGTGAGCTGAGATCTGGCCACTGCACTCCAGCCTGGGTGACAGAGCGAGACTCCGTCTCAAAAAAAAAATAAAAATAAAAAAATAAAACAAATAAAAATATTCAGTTCCTAAGTTATGTTCATCACATTTCAAGTGCTCAATCGCTAACATGACCGATGGCTACTATATAAGATAACAGATACGGAATATTTTCTCTTTTCTTGTTTGTTTATTTTTTGTAGAGACGGAGTATTGCGGTATTGCCCAGGCTGGTCTCAAAACTCCTGGACCCAAGTGATCCTCCCACCTTGGCCTCCCAAAGTGCTGGGATTACAGATGTGAGCCACCACACCTGACCAAAATATTTTCATTATCACAGAAATTCTGTTGGACAATACTGGTGTAGAGAATGAGATATTCTATATCCAATGTATTTTTGTCTTTGCCATGGAAACTTAACATCTTTTGACTCCTATTAATTAATCCTAAGGGAATAATGGAAAAGGAGAAAAAAGTTTTTCGTACAAAAGTATTCACTATAATCTCCAATTATTGTGATATTCTGTTATCTCCAGTAATGTCAAAACATTTGGAAATAACCAGGTGTCTAAAAATAGAGTGGTTTTTTTCCTCAGTTTCACATGAAACAACATAAAAGTTAAAAATAAGGCCGGGCACGGTGGCTCACGCCTATAATCCCAGCACTTTGGGAGGCCGAGGCAGGCAGATCACCTGAGGTCAGGAGTTTGAGACCAGCCTCAACATGGAGAAACCCTATCTCTACTAAAAATACAAAATTAGCCAGGCGTGGTGGTGCATGCCTATAATCCCAGCTACTCGGGAGGCTGAGGCAGGAGAACTGTTTGGGTCTGGGAGGCGGAGGTTGCAGTGAGCTGAGATCATGCCATTGCACTCCAGCCTGGGCAACAAGAGCAAAACTCCATCTCAAAAGAAAAAAAAAAAAAGTTAAAAATAAAAAAAGAGTAGTTTTTAAAATGTCGATTATGCACCTGATGAAATGCCACATAGTCATGAAAAATAAGGTAGGTGAAAACATGGAAAATATTTATGACATACTTTTTTAAAGCAGAATTCAAAATTGCTATCTGTATCATGATTATAACCATGTAAAATATGTACATATTTGGAAGAAAGACTAGAAAGAAACCTGAAAAAATGAAAAAAGTTGCTCTGTTTCCCTTGGGGAAAAAAAAATGAGTATTCCTTTCTTGGCTGTCCCCTAGAGCACCAGAAGTGTCTGGACAAACTCCTCAATAACTGCCTTTTGAGCTGTACCATGCAGGAGCTAATTGGCTTATATGTTACCATGGAGGAGTACTTCATGAGGGAGACTGTCAATAAGGTAGGACATAGAACGCATCTCTTGGAAATGGGACTTCTGGTCCAAGAAGCCAGGCTGAAGGAAATGGCTGAGGCATGTCATGTTTTTTGTTCCCGCTTCAAGAATACTCTTGCATGCAGATTGGGTGGTACCACTTTGTATGGTTAGAAGAGCATCTTTGGAGTCGTGCTCTTTGTATACCCAGGTAGGACCTCCTTCCCAAGAATTACAAAAGAACAGCTCAGCTCTCCAGGGAACCCACTTGTTCCCTGCCTCCCTGAAGGTTTGTGGGTAAGGAGCCTCAGGGAAGTAGGGCCTCTGCAGATGTCTTACACCCCCCAGGTAATGGATCTCTGCAGGGCTAAGGCCCAAAATATTTAATTTGTTCACCTAGTGATCAATAGGGAAGTGAGCATTTTGACAAGGAGAATGCACATGAGTCCGTGACCAGAACACGCCATGTTGGGAGAAACATGGACAAGGTACAGAAAAGGGAGCAGAGCTAGGGCCATCCAGAATCATCTAGAAGATGACATGCACAACTGGGACTTTGTCAGTGTTGACTTTGCCTTTTGGATAGGCTGTGGCTCTGGACACCTATGAGAAGGGCCAGTTGACATCCAGCATGGTGGATGATGTCTTCTACATTGTTAAGAAGTGCATTGGACGGGCTCTGTCCAGCTCCAGCATTGACTGTCTCTGTGCCATGATCAACCTCGCCACCACAGAGCTGGAGTCTGACTTCAGGTACAGTTGACTCCCTTTCTCCTTTCTAGGCAGAAAGGCCCTTCCTGTTGATTCCTGAGGCCCATTTGTTTCTGCCCTTTGTCCTCATGATTCTAATTAAGTTCTATACAGGACATAAGCTCATATCCCTAAGATGGTATCCTTGGCTCCAGGAAGCTGTTAATCAGCCATATATCTCATGGTCCAAATTTCTGTTTTCTGGACTAGATTGAAGGAGCTATGGGCCCTTAGACGGAGGAAAGAGAACAGGCAATTCAGATGAATAATACCACCACTAGGTACCATTGTTACAGGCCCAGCACTATGCTAACCTCCTGCTCTTTTGAGGTCCTAATAACAACCCTATGAGGTAGGAAGTATTAGCTCTGTTTTATAGATGAGGAAACTGGGCTTTAGGGAGATTGCATCCTCGTCAAAGATCCACCACTTAGGAGTAAGAGGTGGAGACCGGGCGCGGTGGCTCAAGCCTGTAATCCCAGCACTTTGGGA
>NW_012112697.1:5655658-5661945 GCF_000951035.1 Colobus angolensis palliatus
CCCGTCTCGGCCTCCCAAAGTGCTGGGATTACAGGCTTGAGCCACCGCGCCCGGCCACCCGCACAGCTTTATTGGAGTGCAGTGGTAATGGCTAAAAGCCTCATAAGCAATGGAGATTGGCCAGTCTCCTCTGTATGTTCTTGTCACATCAGTGTCCTTGAGGGGGTGCTGGTTACTTTCATACCCTGGCTCCTCAGGTCTCCTACAGTGGTCTTAAGGACTGGTTATACCCCCTAAAAGAGCACCTTGTGCTGCTGCGTCAGGGTGGTGGACACGGGTCTTTCTGTCCTGGTGGCCAAGTTGAGCACTGTCAATCCCTCTATACCATCCTGTCCCCCAGGGATGTTCTGTGTAACAAGCTGCGGATGGGCTTCCCGGCCACTACCTTCCAGGACATCCAGCGCGGGGTGACAAGTGCCGTGAACATCATGCACAGCAGCCTGCAGCAAGGCAAATTTGACACAAAAGGCATCGAGAGTACTGACGAGGCGAAGCTGTCCTTCCTGGTAGGTACCCCACAACTCACAAGCTGGGTTAGTTTATCTTGAGAGGTTACAGTATGACTCCTTAGCCACAGTATAGTTGGCCTCTAGCTAGAGACCTTTCCTCCAGTGTCTATATAGAAGAAAAATTCCTCCTTTAAGGGAAGTTCCTCCTAGAAGGTTCTGAAACCATTTGTTATTCGGGGACGTATTCTGAACAGCCTGAGCCACAACAGCGGCTGGGCTGCCCAGCTGTCACCTAGCATTCATTCCCCAGAGTGCTGCCCAGCTGCTCAGGAGCCCACTGAGTGTCAAGCTTGGCTTGCATCTGCCACAGAACCAACTGCACCATCTGTGCCAGGCCACCAGACTGCTTCTCTGAGGAGAGGCCCGCAGCATGGGCAGGCGCCAGTCCTTCAGGCCTGCCAGCACTGCTTTACTAGCACATGTCTCAGGCTTTCAATTCCTCTGGAAAGAAGGCCTTATTAAAGCCCTTTGCTACCTGGAATGACAGATGTGATAAAGCAGCAAGCCTTGTCGTTGTGTGGAAAGGAGAAGCACAGGATGAAAAGATTTGTACAAAGCAACAACCAGTTTATGATGAGCCAGAGAGAATACAAATGAGTCCTAAGCTCAGGATCAGGCCTCTCTGGCACATGCTGTCTTAGCACGCACGGGAATAGCACAGTCCGAGGTCCATTCTGCTCCATCCCCCACATTGGCCACACTCTGAGTCTTGACTCCTGAGGCTCAGAGCCTGAAAGAAACATCTAGTAGCAGAGCTGTCATCTGTAGTTCACAGGTGGGTTTGGATGCAAAAATGTTCACGTGCATTTTTCTGGACACAAGGTCCTTAGCTTTTATGACACTTTTTTTTTTTTTTTTTTTTTTTTTTGAGATGGAATCTTGCTCTTTTTCCCCAGGCTGGAGTGCAATGGCGTGATCTTGGCTCACTGCAACCTCTGCCTCACAGGTTCAGGCGATTCTCCTGCTTTAGCCTCCTAAGTAGCTAGGATTACAGGCATGCACCACCACACCTGACTAATTTTTTTTTAGTAGAGACTGGGTTTTGCCATGTTGGCCAGGCTGGTCTCGAACTTCTGACCTCAAGTGATCCACCCAGCTTGGCCTCCCAAAGTGTTGGGATTACAGGCATGAGCCACCATGCCTGGCTATCATATTCTTAAAAGGATCTGTGACCCCCAAAAGAGTTCAGAGCTGTTACTTTCAGAGACAGAAGCCTAAACTTGCTAATATCTACCAACCCCTGTGCAGAGGAACCCATAGTAGCAGGTTATGAGACAGATCCAATATGAAAGCTGTTTAGGCAGCCCCACTCTCTTCCTGTCATAGAAAATGTTTGCCCTGGGCATGGTTTCTGTCAATCTAGGGTAATCATGGTTGCTGCCAAAAACAGATCAGATCCAAAAAACTGTTGCCTGTGAAATTTGTTACCTTTGGAGAACTTTGCCAAAATGCCCAGCAACCAGCATCACATCATGAACCAACTTAAATTTTTATTTTGTTTGTATTCTTTGATTTTATTTACAGAACTTACTTTCATTTCTGTGCTCAGAAATAATCATTGGCTGCTTGCTGCCTACCACATCAAAGCTAGATGTCTTCGTTTAACCCTCCGAAATCTAACCCATCCCACCTTTCCAGTTCCATTTTCTACCACTTGACTACATATCTCCAAAACCGGCCAGTGCATGTTCGCTCTGTGAGGACCTCCTATTAACACAGTTTCATTGTTTGAGGCCCCAGCAGATAAAACCAAAAAGAAAGGCAATGCTAAATGCTTGGTGACAGGTTTCTGGTTTTTCTGACACCAAGGATTTAAAATGTCATCACTCCCATTGCAGGGCCTATTTTTTATGTCACCTTGATTCATCTGGCTGTCAAGGTGAATTCTCCAGCTGTACTGACATCATGCACTGTGGGCAGGGAATAAGCCCAGTGAATCCACGCTTACTAGGGCTGTCAGTACAGGGGAAACTTTGAAATCAATACCATTTGAACTCAAATCCGTAAGTCCTCATGACAATTATTCTTGGTGCTCTTAAATGCCTTGGAAACATTTATGGCCTTCATCCTTCAGCTGTCATGACAGGACAGTTATTTGGAAACTTGTGACATTAGAGGCCTCATGTTATGGCATATTAAAGAAAGACCTTTAGGCTTATCTGTCCACATCAAAGTGGCCTAAGCAGCACTGTCAGCATCATGACTTTCAGCATTGGCTGCAGGACACTGACAAGGGAAGCACTCTGGGGAAGCTTCTAATCACAGCCCCTGGGGTTCTGAGATCCTCCTTTTACACTGAAATCCTGAAGCTCCTGACTCATGTCTCGAAGTCTGACTCCCCCTTACCTCACCCCTGCCTTCCTGATGATGCCACTAGCACAGCAGTTCACAAGCAGTGGGATTGCCAGGCCCTCTATTTCCTCCCACACATGGCCTCTAGATGAGTATCCTCGAACCACGGCTGTGCCCATGTGGCACTCACCTCCTTTAAAATCCTCGGTGCCAGCCCACTGTTCACAGGCCACAGGGCTAACTTTGGAGCAGAGCACCCAAGTCCCCATCAGTCTCTGCCCTTCGCAGCTCTACGTCCTGCCACTTCCCTTCACGTGTCTGTGAACTGAGTCTGCTATTTCCCAAATACCTTTTTGGGTTTTCTGCCATTCTGCACTTGCTTATATTATCCCCTTTCCAGAATATGTTCATTCACTGTCTTACTCATTCCACAAATATTTATTGAGAAAATTCTAAATTTCAGGCACTGTTCTGGGTTCTAGAGCTACACTGCCCAACATAGTAGCCACCAGCCACAGGTAGCTATTGAAATTTACATTTAAATTAAAAATCCACTTCCTGAGTTGTACTAGCTAAGCTTCAGGTGCTCAATAGCCACATATGGCTGGGGGCTACCGTACCAGAGAGTGTAGTTAGAATATGTCCATCAACCAGAAAGGTAGACAGTGCTGTATAGACATGCAGTGGTGAAGAAAACAGGCTAGATCCATGCAGACAAGAAACAGATAAACCAGACAATGTCAGGAAATCCTAAGGACTGTTAAGAAAATATTTTCAAATAGGACAGTGAGCTAGAGAGAGGCTGATGGGGGTGGAGAAATGTTCTCACCTTCATCTCCTGTCAGAATTGTGTTCTACCCTTTTATGTTCAGCTCAGCTACCAACTCTGCCACGGAACCTTCCTTGAATGCCTCACACCAAAACAGTTTGTTCTTTCCTCTGAATGGCCAGAGCAATTAGTGCCTTAATACTTTTGCCCCATGCTACTTTTTTTTTTTTTTTTGGAGATGGAGTTTCGTTCTTGTTGCCCCAGCTGGGGTGCAATAGCGCGATCTTGGCTCACTGCAACCTCCACCTCACAGGTTCAGGCTATTCTCCTGCCTCAGCCCCCCCAGTAGCTGGGATTACAGGCACCTGCCACCACGCCTGACTAATTTTTGTATTTTTAGTAGAGACGGGATTTTGCCATGTTGGCCAGTCTGGTCTCGAACTCCTGACCTCAGGTGATCCACCCATCTTGGCCTCCCAAAGTGTGGGATTACAGGCGTGAGCCACCGTGCCCATGCTACTTTTATCATTGGTATTTCTGCACCTAGTCTGTAAGGCAGTCATGTTATGAAAAAAGTCATCTTTGGACCAGAGTAGTGAGACCTGAATTCATTTTTTTAGTTTATTTGTTTATTATAAAGGATATTATATAGGATACAGATGAAGAGACGAAGAGGGCAAATTATGGGGGAAGGGGTATGGAGCTTCCATGACTTCCCCAGGTGGCCACTCTCCAGGAACCTCCACCTGTTTATCTATCTGGAAGCTCAGAGACCCAAATTCTAAGCCTGGCTCCAGCTTTGTGGCCTTGTCACTCTGAGTGTCCGTCCCTTACCCTGCTTTATTATTCTTCCTGGCATTATGTAATGCATTTCTTTACTATCTGGCTTCCCTTGTGGAATGTCAGTTCTGTGACGGGTGGACCATGTCTGTTCTATTAATTGCTTTCTCTCAGTGCCCAGAACCATGCCTGACACATCCAGGTACTCAGTAAATATTTGCTGAATCAGTTGCTGTCTGACCTTGGTGAATCATTTTACATTTTTTTTTTTTTTTGAGACGGAGTTTTGTTCTTGTCACGCAGGCTAGAGTGCAGTGGCGCAATCTCAGCTCACTGCAACCTACGCCTCCTAAGTTCAAGCAATTCTCTTGCCTCAGTCTCTCAAGTAGCTGGGATTATAAGCGCCCACCACCACGCCCGGCTAATTTTTTTGTAGTTTTAGTAGAGACAGAGTTTCGCCATGTTGGACAGGCTAGTCTTGAACTCCTGACCTCTTGATCCACCTGCCTTGGCCTCCCAAAGTGCTGGGATTACAGGCGTGAGCCACCATGCCTGGCTAAATCATTTTACCTTCTGAGGAGTCTCATTTCCTCCCATGTACTGGGCTTGATAATATGTGTTCTGTGGGGGGTATTTGGCAGACTACATGAGTTAAAGAATGAGACAATACCTCACAGGTGGCAGGCTCTCTGGAAGCTTTTCTTTAATGAATGTCAGGCTTTGTGTCACTGACCTGGGGCTTGACTATTTGGAGCCTCAGAACTTATCCCAGACCTGTATGCCTGAGTCATTTCTGCTCTGTAGGTAACACAGTACAAGAAGACCTGAAACCTGAGCTCACTACCTCTGAGGTCCTGATAGCTTTAGGCTCCCTGGTATCAGGCACAGAAGAAAGGGCCAGCCTGCTTCCCCATTTTGCCCAATCCAAGATCTGAGCGTCCTGCTCAGATGTAGCGGTGTGGGCTTTCACTAGCCCAAGTCTGAACTCCCGCCAGCCCTTCTCTGAGCTTCATGGAGCGCAGCTGTCAGCCAGTCTGGCATTGGAGTGGGTGGCAGGCACAGTCGGCAGGAAGTCACGTTCTTCCTTCCTCATCTCCCAGGTGACTCTGAACAACGTGGAAGTCTGCAGTGAAAACATCTCCACTCTGAAGAAGACACTGGAGGTACAAGGGAAATTGCCTATCGGTGGTCAGCAGCCATCTTTTCCCATGTTGAGAGAGAGCCCTATATACACATCATGGTGAAGACGCTTATCCTGGTGACATTGAGCCACACTCGAGGGGATTTCTTGGTTACTGACATGATAGCAAGGCATCCTTGGACCAGGGGGAAAAGCTCAGGAGTTGGAAGATGAGAATTCAAATTAGATCTTCCAGGCAAGGCACAGTGGCTCATGCCTGTAATCCCACACTTTCGGAGGCCAAAGCAGGTAGATCACTTGAGGTCAGGAGTTCGAGACCCGCCTAGCCAACATTGCGAAACCCTATCTCTACTAAAAATACAAAAATTAGCTGGGCATGGTGGCAGACACCTGTAATCCCAGCTACTTGGGAAGCTGAGGCAAGAGAATCACTTAAACCCAGGAGGCGGAGGTTGCAGTGAGCTGAGATTGTGCCACTACACTCCAGCCTGGGGGATAGAACAGACTCTGTCCAAAAATGACACACACACATATTAGATCTTCCAGCACACAGCTGGCATGTGACCTTGGCCAAGTCTCTTAGCCCTCTGAGCCTCAGTTCTCTCATCTACGAAATAAGATACATAGCTCCATCCTGCCCTAATTTGGGTTTCTTTGATAGCCCAATGAAAAAACAGGATTGAGGCCAAGTGGCTCATACCTATAAGCTCAACATTTTGGGAGGCCAAGGCAGGAGGATTACTTGAGGCCAGGAGTTTGAGACCAGCCTGGGCAATGTAGTGAGACCTCATCTCTA
>NW_012112697.1:5665390-5669085 GCF_000951035.1 Colobus angolensis palliatus
ATGAAGTTTTGCTCTTGTTGCCCAGGCTGGAGTGCAATGGTGCAGTCTTGGCTTACTGCAACCTCCACCTCCCAGGTTCAAGCGATTACTCCTGCTTCAGCCTCCCAAGTAGCTGGGACTACTGGTGCACACCACTATGCCCAGCTAATTTTTGTATTTTTAGTAGAGACAGGGTTTGCACCATTTTGGCCAGGATGGTCTCGATCTCTTGACCTTGTGATCTGCCTGCCTTGGACTCCCAAAGTGCTGGGATTACAGGCATGAGCCACCACGCCCAGCCGACATCATTGTTTTTAAGTCATGGCACTTTAGACTATTTCTGACCTTATCCTTAACATGAGTCTGTTGGGTTTGGGAAGTAAAATTTGGGGAAATATTAGAAATTCATACGTGAGCTTATGACTTTCATAGAATTAGCCAAGTAAAAGAGCTGAAAAACCTATTCCCATAAATCCCAGCCGCCCTTAGATTTGCATTTCACAGATGTTCTTTCTTAGCCCCATCAGCAGCCCTTTGAGATAGGCAGATCAGGTGGCATGACGTTCAGCTTACAGGGGAAGTTACAAGACTATTCGAAGACAGTAAGTGTCAGGAATACTGTGGGAGTGAAGGGCCTCTGTCTGCTAGAAGAGTCCCTCTGAGTTCTTCCACTCTGCTTCCCCTCTGGAGCCAAAACAGCATGAACTTTCTAAGGAGGCTACAAGAAATGTGGCAGCTCCTGGCAACCTAAAACACAAGTTTCAAGCAGTCCCCCCTGGAGAGTACTACACCTACGCTGTAGTATGGTGATTAGAAACAGGCATTCTGGGCTAGACACGGTCGTTCACACCTGTAATCCCAGCACTTTGGGAGGCTCAGGCAGGCTGGCCAACGTGGTGAAACCCCGTCTCTACAAAAATACAGTAATTAGTTGGGCATGATAGTGGGTGCCCGTAATCCCAGCTACTCTGGAAGCTGAGGTGGGAGAATCACTTGAACCTGGGAGACAGGTTGCTGTGAGCCAAGATCATGCCGTTGCACTCCAGCCTGGATGACAGAGCGAGACTGTCTCAAGAAAACAAAACAAGACAAAACAAAAACAGGATTTTTGGAGTCAGAATACCTGGCCTAGAGTCCCAGCTCCATGATTTATTTATCCACGTTAAAAGACGGGTCTCTGCTGGGCGCAGTGGCTCACACCTATAAATCTAGCACTTTGGGAGACTGAGGCAGGTGGATCACCTGAGGTCAGGAGTTCGAGACCAGCCTGGCCGACATAGTGAAACTCCATCTCTACTAAAAATACAAAAATTAGTTGGGTGTGGTGGCACTCCCAGCTACTCGGGAGGCTGAGGCATGAGAATCGCTTGAACCCGGGAGGCAGAGGTTGCAGTAAGCCGAGATCACGCCACTGCACTCCAGCCTGAGCAATAAAGTGAGACTCTGTCTCAAAAAAAAAAAAGAGAGAGAGACAGGGTCTTGCTTTGTTGCCCAGGCTGCTCTTGAACTCCTGGGCTTCAGCGATCCTCCTACCTTGGCCTCACAAAGTCCTAGGATTACAATAGTGAGCCACCGTGCTCAGCCTTTCATGACTTACTGCCATGACTTTGAATAAATTATTAACTTCTGTGCCTCAGTTTCCTCATCTGTACAATGGGGATAATTTTACCTACTTCATAAAGGAGATACTATTTTTTCTGAAGGTCAGAGTAACTTACGGTAGTTTTTTTTTTTGGTTTTTTTTTTTTGAGACGGAGTCTCGCTCTGTCGCCCAGGCTGAAGTGCAGTGGCCGGATCTCAGCTCACTGCAAGCTCCGCCTCCCGGGTTTATGCCATTCTCCCGCCTCAGCCTTCCGAGTAGCTGGGACTATAGGCGCCTGCCACCTCGCCCGGCTAGTTTTTTGTATTTTTTTAGTAGAGACGGGGTTTCACCGTGTTAGCCAGGATGGTCTCGATCTCCTGACCTCGTGATCCGCCCACCTCGGCCTCCCAAAGTGCTGGGATTACAGGCTTGAGCCACCGCGCCCGGCCAACTTACGGTAGTTGTGGGGGTTTTTTGGTTTTTATTTTGTTTGGTTTTTAAGCAGAATAGGTACTTTGGTGTCACTCTGTTGCCCCGGCTGGAGTGCAGTGGCACAGTCATAGCTCTCTGCAGCCTTGAACCCTTGGGCTCAAGGGATCCTCTCACCTCAGCCTCCTGAGTAGCTGGGGATGCAGGGGTGCAACACTACATCCATCTAATTCTTTAGTTTTCTGTGGAGATGGCTTCTCACTATATTTCCCTGCTGTTCTTAAACTCTGGCCTCAAGTGGTCCTTGCACCGTGGCCTCCCACAGTGCTAGAATTACTGGCATGAGCCACCTTGCCCAGCCTGGTACTTTGATAAAAGCAAAATGCTCAGAACAAAGCCCGGTATACAGTAAGCCCTTAAACATTAGCTATCATCTTGACCATCTCCCTTTGGTAGCCAGACCAAAATATTTAAGAAGCAGAAACTGGCTTTTGTGGTTTTTTGGTAAATTTAAATAAAATTTAAAGAGAAGTAAATAAATATAAAAGTGGGAAAAAAGAAAAAAAAGGAGGAACTATAGCAATAATAGCTAGTGTCTCCTGTGCCAGGCACTGAGCTAGGTATGTTGTGCTTCATCTCATACATGAGGAGCAGGAATCGGTGTTCCCATTTTATAGACAGGAAAACTGAAGCTCAGAAACTTTAAATCATTTGCCCAAGGTCACTCAACTAATACATGACTGAGCCAGGACTTGAACCTAGGAATGTCTGACTCTAAAGATAGGAAAAACTTTGTGGTATTTCTGTTTCTTATTCACTTCCCCAACACTGGTACCCCCATATTACAGAGGGGGAAGTGGGAGCCAAGTGGAATAGCCACCAGGACAGACTCCAGGTTTTCTGAAACCCATCCAGGACTCTTGACAGGCCATAGCTACACCCAGAGAAGGCTGGAGGAGTAGAACTGGCTGGTGCCTCTCCTCACACTCCCATGGCCCACACATGCTTGGTGGTCTTACAGCAGTGTTCTCCCCTAGAGTGATTGCACCAAGCTCTTCAACCAGGGCATTGGAGGGGAGCAGGCCCAGGCCAAGTTTGACAGCTGCCTTTCTGACTTGGCCGCCGTGTCCAACAAATTCCGAGACCTCTTGCAGGTAAGCCCCAGGTTCAACTGCTGACTGAATCCTGTGCCTGAGCATTGCTCTGAGAAGATTGTTAGCTGGCTCATCGTGTGCAAGGAAGCCAGGAGGACGGGTGAGGGAGCAGCAAGCAAGCCCTGACGCCTGGAGTTATGCAAGTCCCTTGAGACTAAAGGCCCTGTTGGTTTTTCAGCAGTGAAGTTGTCACACTGACAAGCCAACCTCTGGTCCTCTAGACTTTCCACTTGGCCCCACAATGACAAGAGCCCTCAGAAGATGCTCAGAGGAAGCGGAGCCACATGGTTGTTCTGACCTGTGGCCCTAGCCACAGGTGCTGCCTAGCACCCGGTATTCTGAAATCTCTCCTGAGAGTCTATCGGAATAGTCTCAAGGCCTTATTGTTACCCTGGACCTGAATCAGCTGAGATCTGGAAAGGGGCATGTTCCTGGCTCCTCCTTTCATTAGCACTAGCTCTGTTATAACCTCCAACAGGGACTGCAGAAAGCCTCATGGCTGGAAGAACACCCTGCAGTCAAGAGATGGGGAGAGGAGAGAGGGAAGGGGT
>NW_012112697.1:5669492-5675285 GCF_000951035.1 Colobus angolensis palliatus
CGGGGAGAGGAGAGGAGAGGGAAGGGACGGGGAGAGGAGAGGAGAGGGAAGGGACGGGGAGAGGAGAGACGGAAGGGATGGGGAGGGAAAGAGAAGGGAGGGATGGGGAGAAGAGAGAGGGAAGGGATGAGGTGTGCCTTCTGTGTTACATGTCTCCACCTTGTCTTGTGCAGGAAGGGCTGACGGAGCTCAACAGCACAGCCATCAAGCCACAGGTGCAGCCTTGGATCAACAGCTTTTTCTCCGTCTCCCACAACATCGAGGAGGTTAGCCTGGCCACAGGCAGCCATCAAGCCCCGATGACCCCACACCCCTAGCCCCAGCTGGAGGGAGCGGAGCCATCTGAACAGACTAGACCTTCCATGCTTCCCAGGCCCACTTCCCCCACCCTCACCCTTGGAGACTAGGTTCCTTCCAGGAAACAGTTTGTCCCTAGTCAGAAGGGCTCAGAAAGACATGGAGTTTGCCCTGACCTAACTTATTCCCTTGTATTGGAGCTCTTTTTGCCCCACCTGTGATAGACTTAGAAGCGTTTTTTTCCTCCTGGCCTAGTTATTTCATTCCTGTAGAACATGAGATCCAAGAAGGAATAAAATGCCAGGAACTTTACCATATGTGGGCCTCTGCTACAGCCCTGGGCTATTTGCTGGTCAGTTTCTGCCAGCCTGGGTGTCTGAGCTGGTTTTAAACCAGATGAGTCAAGGCACAGGAAAGGAAGAACGTTTTACATTATTTTCTTAGAGGGATAGAGGTGGGTGGCAGTGAATGGTACTTCTTAGAAAGAGGCCCATGGTGACCACCAGTCCTGCTTCCTGACACAGGAAGAATTCAATGACTATGAAGCCAATGACCCTTGGGTACAACAGTTCATCCTTAACCTGGAGCAGCAAATGGCAGAGTTCAAGGTGAGTAGGGGCCCTAGGGATCCACTTAGGGAATTACCCACCTCTGCCCAAACCAGCAGCCTGCAGGGTCTCATCACATTCCTTCTGGAAACCCTGGAAGCCCTTCCAACCCTAACCTGTAGAAACACTCCCCCGTGGCCTCACCTAACTATCCTTACCACCTAAGACTCCAGCGTAGAGGCAGAGGAGTTAGGTGGGGCTCTGATGTCAACCCTGTGTGTGCAGGCCAGCCTGTCCCCGGTCATCTATGACAGCCTAACCGGCCTCATGACCAGCCTTGTTGCTGTCGAGTTGGAGAAAGTGGTGCTGAAATCCACCTTTAACCGGGTAAGGTAAAGGGGTCATGGGTCTGCAGCTCACGTTTCTCCTCTGAGGAAGACAAGTCATGCCACCACCCCAGGACTTGCATCCCCTCTGTCTGCTGCCCACAGGCCCTGCATGTCTGGGTCCAGTTCTGCCCTGACTTCTGAAGCTGTAGAGCAAACTGGAGCCACAGGGCACCACCTGAGGCCTGGCCAGCCTTGCCACCCAGCTCTGGGGGCAGTTGGAGGCCAGGTCTGCTTGGCCAGGCCTAAGTAGTTACTGGGCTTGGGTTCTTCTGCAGCTGGGCGGTCTGCAGTTTGACAAGGAGCTGAGGTCACTCATTGCCTACCTTACCACGGTGACCACCTGGACCATCCGAGACAAGTTTGCCCGGCTCTCCCAGATGGCCACCGTCCTCAATCTGGAGCGGGTAGGTGGCTTGCCCTTGGCCCAGCCATGGAGGGGTGACTGAAAGAGGCAAAGATGGATCCCCGCCACTTCCCTCTAAACTATGTCTCTGCCAGCAGCCAGCCCTACAGGACACCTTCCCCTTCCCAGGTGCCCCTGCTCTGCCCCTGGTAGAGGCCAGAGCCCTCTTTCAGAATAGCCCCACCTTGCTGACTGGTCTCTATGTCTTTCCCCACAGGTGACCGAGATCCTGGATTACTGGGGACCCAACTCAGGCCCACTGACGTGGCGCCTCACCCCTGCTGAAGTGCGCCAGGTGCTGGCCCTGCGCATAGACTTCCGCAGTGAAGATATCAAGAGGCTGCGTCTGTAGCTGCCTGGATGAACACACCTGGCTCATCACACTTCCAGGCCTGTTCCCTAAGGGGCCCCAGCCAAGGAGCTGAGCGAGACTGTCTGACTTGGGGGAGATCTGACAGCCCAGAACCTTCTACCGCTGGCAGCAGAGAAACAAGGTCTGGACCCACTCCATGCTCTGCCCTCAGGCCTGGCCAGGTGATGCTCTGGGGGCAGCGTCTCCCCACCAAGAGAAGCGGGCTCCTAATGCGTTGGGACAGCCACAGCAGGCAGCGGGCAGCCCAGGCCAGCTTTCTGCGTGGATGGTCAGTCTCTTGCCCTCAAACACTACAGCAAACAAGCTACCCCTGCCGGCCCTAGATAACTTGGGTACATCTGGGGACCTAGCAGTTAGGCTTGACTTCGAGGAAAGGCTGTGATGTTTATGATCCCTGAATAAAGCTACCCCTTGGAGAGATGCCCGTGTGCTGTTTCCAGGGAGGGCCAGATGCTATGGGGCAGGGCAGGTCTACCAGTTGCACTGAAATAGGAAGGCAAAACCCAAGACCTCAGCTTCCTCCCACACGCAGTGCAGCACACAGCTGTGTCCGGGACCCACATGATGGCAGGAGCCCCCATCCAGTCCCAGACCCTCATGCCCCTATTGGGCCCTCAGCACCACAAGCTGGATCACCCCAGGGCCAGTTCCCCATGGTGTAGGGGAAGTGGGAACTGCTCCCAGGAGGAGCAAAAGTGACTTTATGAGAACCACCTGTAAGGACAGAGTGAATTTATTCCAAGAATGCCAGTCCTGAGAACCCACTTCCCACAGGCACCAGGTCACTTGGCACGGTCCGTAGCTTTGCTGGTTAAGGCCTGGGATGGCAGTGAATCGCTGGGTCACTGCCACCAACTTGGCAAGGGACCGCCACCCTCACTCCCACGCTCCCATGAGGGTGAAGCATGAAGTCTACAACTCTAAGGAAGGCCATAGGGAATGCCTCGAAGGGCCTCTTCAGGGTTGGCCTTGCCAAGGGACTCCCAGCCATATGCCAAGGCTGGCTGTCAACCCTTTCCAGGGCCCTCGTGGAATGAGAAGGCCAGCCATAGGATTTGTAAAGGCCACATGGGATACTTCTTATGGGACCTTCTTATGTCCAGGAGGAACAGAGGCTATACCTAGGCCACTGTCCGCCAGGTCAGTCCTGTCCTAGGCACTCTCTGCTTGCCCAGGTCTTGCTCTGGTCAGCTTCCTTTGGGAGCAGACTCGCAGAGGTGGGTGGGGAGTAGGAGGTGGAGGTTCCCATGGGGCAAGGAAGGTGGGGGACACTGTAGCTCCAGGTTTTCTCCTGTTGCAGAGAGAAGCCAGCTTCATGGGAAAGGGCAACAGGTTGAGGCCTCGGTCCCCAGCAGCTTCAGGCTCAGGCCCTGAGTGTCCACTTCAACCAGGTGGATGCTGTAATTCCCAAGGCCCTGGACAGGACAGGAAGTATTTAGAAGGCTTTGGACAAATCTCAGGCCTTCTGGAGGCTGGACTGAGCCTGCAGGACCAGGGGGACTTGCAGATATAGCCCCTGGTTAACTGGTGGGCCACAGTGAGGTTTCTTGCCCCAAGAGGTCTCTTGACCAACCCCAGCCCCATCAGTACCTCGGTCTTGGCCAGCACCGCCTCCAAGGCCTCCTTTTGCTGTGGCTCCTTGGTCAACAGATAGAGAAAGCCTCCTCCGCCTGCCCCAGCCAGGCTCTGGCCATGCACGTGGGGGGCCAGGACATCCATCATACGCCGCACAGCCAGAGGCTCACAGCCTGGAGCCATGAGCTTCTTCTGCTCCCAGTATGAGGTCAGGCACTGGCCCAGCAGAGGCAGGCTTCCTGAGGTGGGGCAGAGGGGAGTGATGTGCCTGGGCCAAGATACTCACTCAGCACCCATCTGGAGATTGCATGAAGTGCCAGGACGTGCTGCTGAGCCAGTGTCATGGTAAAGAAGCCGGATTCCAGTGCTGGCTGGAGCTGGAAGTAACAAGCCCACTTCCCAGGACTGCCTGAGGACCAATGTGCAGGAAGCAACCAACACCACAGCCAGCATAGTCGGCATCTAGGGAGCTGTGAAGCCACACACTGGGGGCCCTGCCCAGCTCAGACTTCCCTGGAACTCAGCCATGGGGTGAGTCCCTTCCCCTTTCTGCTTCCTGTTGGGTGGGGCTGGAGGGCCTTTCCCATGATGAAAATTTTGTCCTCAGATGTGACTTTCCCCTAAATGTGAGACCTTGGAGAGGACAGACAATAGGCTTCTGTTCCCAGAGGCCTAATATCTGGAGCTTGTGCCAAGCCTGCAGATGACCCTGGCTTCAAACCCACAAGTGGCAGGATACTCGCTCCCGGTGCCCCGACCCCCCCGCCCCGGAGGAAGCCCCTCACCTTGGCGGAAGGCTTCAGCGCACTCCTCAGTTTGCTGCACCAGGCTGTGGGCATTCTGCACCACAGCAGGCAGTCGGGCATACCAGCTCCTCAGCACATCCTGTGGACGGGGCAGGAGAAGGGGTGGTGAGGACCCAGGCCCAGCCAGCAGGTCCCCTGCCTGCCTCCCTCATGCTGGGGCCGGAGCTCACCTGCAGCAGATTCCGAGCCAGGCGGGTCTTGCCAGTGTACACCAAGAGCAGGTGGTCATTGAGCTTCTGGACAAAGCCCTCAGGCACTGTGACCTCTTCTACCTCCACCTTCAGCGGCAGCTGAGCCCGAGAGCGCCCCACCTTGATGCCAGGCATTAGGCCACCCACTTGGTCCTGCCAGCCACCTCCTGTGAGCCCAGGGCCCGTCACTGTTGGAGTCTGTCTGGCCCGGCTTCATTCTCCCAGTCTAGGCTCCCGGCCCTGCACCCCTTGCTGGCACCAGTGTGGAAAGATAGCTTCCCTCAACTCCACAGGACAGTGAGCTATGCAGCTTCTGTCCCCAGGACAATCCCAGCAAGGGAATGGGCTTCACTCCAGGGCAAAGCTTGGAATTCCCGAGGCCTGAGTTTTGTTTTAGACCTAATGTATAATTGGAATTGGGATAAACCACATTGAAGGATAAAGATTTTACACTATGGCCGGGCATGGTGACGCACACCTGTAATCACAGCACTTTGGGAGGCTAAGGCGGGCAGATCACTTGAGGTCAGGAGTTTGAGACCAGCCTGGCCAATATAGTGAAATCCCATCTCTACCAAAAATACAAAAATTAGCCAGGCATTATGGTACGTGCCCTGTAATCCCAGCTTCTGGGGAGGCTGAGGCAGAGGTTGCAGTGAGCTGAGATCTCACCGCTGCACTCCAGCCTCGGTAACAATGTGAGACTCTGGCTCAAAAAATACATATTTTACACTAACCTCTGCCCCTCCTAGGGGAGTTTTAGTCAGAGGAGAGGCTGACAGATACCTTCCCTATAGCCTGAGTCTCCCTGACAGTCTTCTGACAGGTGGTTTATGTTGGAAGGAAGCTCATCAGGATCTATTTTTATCTTATCTAACTTATACATCTTTCCAGCTTCAGTAATGAAAGGTATGTATCATTTTCCTTGTAGTTGCATAAAAATAACAAAACTAGTCCGGGCATGATGGCTCACGCTTGTAATCCCAGCACTTTGGGAGGCCAAGGCAGGCGAATCATGAGGTCGGGAGTTCAAGACCAGACTGGCCAACACAGTGAAACCCCATCTCTACTAAAAATACAAAAAATTAGCTGGGCATGGTGGCTGGCACCTGTAATACCAGCTACTCGGGAGGCTGAGGCAGGAGAATCACTTGAACCTGGGAGGTAGAGGTTGCAGTGAGCCAAGATTGTGCCACTGTACTCCAATCTGG
>NW_012112697.1:5678870-5684149 GCF_000951035.1 Colobus angolensis palliatus
ATCCAGGGGAGTCCCACTCCCCCCGCAGGCCCTTGGGAAAGTGTCAGTGACCTCCCCCAACTCCAGGGCAGTCACATACCAGTGGTGAGCACCTGCTCCAGGTGCAGCACTGCATGGATCAGGGCTTCCGTGCCCACCACCCGGCCTGCGGCTCGCTGCAAGGCAGCCAGGGCAGTGCCTGCCAAGATGCTGCTGGTGCCTGCAGGGCGGAGAGGAGAAAGCAGGCATGAAACACCTCTGCCCTGCCCAGGCCTGCCTGACTCCCTCTAAGGGCAGAGGCCAGGGAAGGGGATCACAGGCAAGGTTAGAGGGCTGTGACAGTCAGTGGGTAGCAGGAGGCAGGGCCCGCTTACCCAGGCCAGAGCCGTGGGGCAGCTCAGACCAAGTGTGCAGCTCAAAGCCGCCCCCGAAGGTGCGGAGCAGCTGCTCATTCAGCTGGAGTTCCGAGTGGACATGCACGATCCCCGCGCAGATGAAGGCCGCCTTCAGCAGGGCCCCTGCAGAGGGCCAGGCATGAGGAAGGAATTTGGTCTCCAAGGGCAGGCGCAGACACACACCCACCCTCGTGACTTCCCAGCCCAGTGCAGGACTCATCTGGTGGGACAAAAGCCCAGCAGCAGTACTGGCCCCATCCCCAAGCCACAAAAGGGCCTCTGGACTCCCAGACAGGGACACGTGTCATCTCTACTTCCTGTGTGTGTAGGTGCCTATGCAGGTTGACTCCCAGCCCCTTCCTTCCCTTCAGGCTCCTCAGCCAGACTGGCTGGCTCCTCAGGCCAGACCCCAGTGGCCTGCAGTCTCTAGCTTCTGCCCCCCGCCCCTAGCTGGCTATGTGTGCCAGCCCCACCTGCAGAGGTCTCAGGGTGCCTGACCTGGGGCATGGGGCTGGCAGTAGTCCCGCAGGTCAGCCAGGCACCGGCACACTATCTTCACAGTCATCTCATCCTGCCGAGGCCCCACCGCCAGCCACAGCTCAGGCTCCGGGATGCGGCGTGCCCTGGCTCCAATGGGCCGGCGGCCATCCACTCGCACAGCCAGGCCCAGCACAGCCCCGCCAAGCTCATAGGCAAGGGGCGGCGTGTCACTCCAGCCCCCTACGGCAGCATGGCAAGACTCAAGTTGGTCACAGAAGCTGCCAGCCTGGCTCTGGGGCAGCTACCCTCAACCCCACCTGCCATAAGGGGCTCACCAGAGAAATCCACACGGGCTGGGCACTCAGCGACCACCCACTGCCCAGGTCCCGGCAGCTCCACTGGCTCCGTGGAGACAAAGTGCTGGGCTGACATCACAGCCTGGCGGATCAGGATCTGCCCAGCCCCCTCATAGTGGCGGGCCGCTCGCACCAGCAAGGCTGGCCTGCCAAAAGAAGAGGGAGGGATGGCGGCATGCAGCCCAAGCTGGAGGCAGATTGCCTGGCTTTGGGGACCTGACTGTCCTGGGGTACCCAAGGGTGCCCCACCTCTCTCTGGGCTTCCTCCATCAGGGGCCACTTCCCAGATAGCCAGGGGCATATCCAAGGGATCTGACCTCCGTTAGTACCCACCTGCTTAGCCACTTGTCCCTCTCCTGGGCAAGCGCCTCCACACCTGCTGCCAGGTCTCCACACTCCAGGTATGAAAAGGGCCGCATCCACTCAGGGTTGGCAGCTGGCCCGCTCCGCAAGCCCCCACGGCCCTCTGCCATGCAGCCCAGGACGTCCGCCACACAAGCCAGTGCCCGCGCTGCCACACCAGGATCTCCTGCCCCAGCTGCAACTGAGGGACCAGGAGTTGGGGGTGGCAGAGGAGGAGTCCTGTCTTCAAAATCCTCTGCCCTGAAAGGCTACTCAACAGTCCCCAAATACGCCAGACCCCTCACACCTCCTGGCTTTTGCCCACAATGTATCTTTGACTGTAACTGCACCCCTCCTCTCTGCCTGGCAGAGATCCTCTCGTCTTGCCAGTCCCAGAGTCCCAGCCCATAGGTGTCTCTTCACCCCCACCCAGGACTCCCATAGTGGTGAAGAGCTCAGGCTCTGGGCTCAGGTCTCAGCCTCACCACCAGCTAGCCGTGTGGCTCTGGGTGAGTAGCTTCAATACCAATCATGTCCATGGTCCCTGGGACCTTCCACGAGGTACGGCCTAGGAGGCTAAGGCTGTGAGCCCCCAGCAGTGTGCCTGGGACCTCACGCAGAACTGACCGTGTCCCCTGGGGACCCTGTCCCCTCCCCACACTCTGCACCCACATCCCAGTACCCGGTACAGAACATGCAGGGTTTGCCGATGTGCCTAGGACCTAGAGCTCAGCTGCCAGGCCTCAACCTCTGACCAAATCCCACTGACAAGGATGAGGCCTTCCAGAATCCTAAAAGTAAACTCTCATGGCCCCCTGGTCCCCTCGGGGGATGGCCCAGAGGACAGGAAGGGCAGGTGCCCCTGGCCTGACTCTGCAGCACTACCAGCCCGCACACTCACCCTGGTCCAGCGTGGCCAGCAGGGGCCCGGGGCAGCCTTCACGGACAGCAGCCCAGATTAGCGGGCGCAGGCTGAGGTCCTGCCGGGCCTCCAGCACATGCCGCGCTTTATGCAGGGCCTGGCGGAAGAACAGGTCCCGGCGAGAGGCCAGCGTGGCAGCCCGATCCAGGCATGGCTGCAGCTGCTCCCAGGACAGACGCCAGGAGGCTCGCCAGGCTCGCAGGGCCTCGCCCCCATCCTCTTGGCGGTCTAGCATCCACAGCAGATCCTGGGGTCCCAGGTCCCTCGAAGGGTGGAGCACAGGAAAGAGGCGGGCGCTGGGAAGGCAACACTCTGCTGGCAGCGTGTCAGGGTCCCACAGGTCCCAGGCTCTGATGTGGGGAGAAGGCACATTTCCAGGAGGGAAGCAAAAGCTCCAGTCTCCTCCCCAAGCCCTGAGCCACCTGTCAGTTCATGGGGACAGGATAGACTCCTCCGAGGTAGCACAAGTGGGCAATTCAGGTCTGGGGCCAGGCTGCCTGGCATCCTTTCCCAGACCGCTGAACAAGAATGCCAAAGTCAGCACAGCCAGAGACTGCGAGCTGCCCAGGGGCAAGTACTGGAGAGAATCTCAAAACCACTCAGGCCCCTGGATGGTAGCAGGGCCCATGCTGCTCTGGCGCAGGGGAGAGACACACCTCGAAAAGCAGCAGTCACCCCAGCTGCCCAGGTCACAGAGACCCTGGGGGTGTCCACCTTACCGAACACCTGTCCTCTTGAAGAATTCACTCCAGGGCACGTTGAGATATGTGCCTGCCCCATGTCTCTGGGGGAGAGGAGGAAGCAGTCAGGGCTGCAGGAGCCACAGGAAGGGGTTACAGAAACTAGGCCAGGGGGCCAGGAGCTGCTCAAGTGCTCATGTGAGGGCAGAAAGACAGACAAAGCACATACTTGACCCACCCAGGCTGGAGTGCAGTGGTACAATCAGCTCACTGCAGCTCACTCCTGGCCTCAAGAGATCCTCCCACCTCGGCCTCCCAGAGTGTTGGGATTACAGGCATGAGCCACTACACCCAGCCATGGAGCAATTTCTGAAATTGCTTTCAGCCTTGCAGCTCCAACACTCCTGCCGAGGTGCCTGAAATCTGGAGCAGCCCACCACAACTGGCTGCAGCCCAAGGCGGGTTACCTCCCTCTCTGAACCTCAGTCTCTAGCCTGCCAAATGGGGATAAAAATCTCCACCCAGCTGGGCACGGTGGCTCACACCTATAATCCCAGCACTTTGGGAGGCCGAGGCGGGCAGATCACAAGCTCAGGAGATTGAGACCATCCTGGCTAACATGGTGAAACCCCGTCTCTACTAAAAAATATTTTAAAATTAGCTGGGCGTGGTAGCGGGCGCCTGTAGTCCCAGCTATACAGGAGGCTGAGGCAGAAAAATGGCGTGAACCTGGGAGGCGGAGCTTGCAGTGAGCCGAGATCGTGCCACTGCACTCCAGCCTGGGCGACAGAGTGAGACTCTGTCTCAAAAAAAAAAAAAAAAAAGACAGGAGCCATCTGGAACTTTGCAGCCAAAACCTGGTGGCTGCAAAGGGGCTAAGTCTTGGAATGTCAAGACTTAACTGTGCCCCTCTGCTTCAGAGCACTTGGCACAGTTTGTAATACACCTGCACCTGAGTGGTTATTGACTAATGTCTGTCTCTAGGAGACCACAGGACTTTTGAGGGCAGGGACCCCATTTTTGCTCATTTTATCCCCAGGGCCCCACAGAGTGGGTTCTCAACAAATAGTCATCCGTTGGCCAGTGCAGAACTTGAATGGCGCACCTCAAAAGAAAGCTGGAAAGGCTTCCCCATCTGCACCTTTTGCTAATGACTACTGATTATGGGATATGAGTCACTACAGTGAAATGAGAGGCTTGAGCTACAGAGTGACAGAAAACACCACAATCAGGCTTCAGTAGGCCTTTGCAGCAGTTTCCTTCCAGGGGTGTGCTGGAGACGGGGCCTGACACCCTGAGGTGGACCTGAAACCAGACAAGCCTGTGGCTGCTCTACACTGGCCATAGGTTCCAGGGGGCTCAGTGGCCAAGAGGAGTGAGAAGCTTGGCGCTGGTGACATTCATTAGATCATAGTCATTGTTGGGCTCTTGCTGCCCTACTGTATGGCCAGGGGGTGGGGGCAGGGGCACAGGTGATGGTATCTCAAGTAAGGGCATGATGCCAGAAGGGCAGGCAGAAGATCCAAACCAGCTCTGCCCAGCCCTACCTGAGCACAGCTCTGGATAGGCACAGTCACGAAGCATAGCACCTGGTTCCAACAAGCATAAAAGGCACAGCACAGGCCCAGTGCGGTGGCTCACGCCTGTAATCCCAGCATTTTGGGAGGCTGAGGCGGGCGGATCACTAGGTCAGGAGATCAAGACCATCCTAGCTAACGGTGAAACCCCGTCTCTACTAACAATACAAAAACTTAGCCGAGTGTGGTGGTGGGCGCCTGTAGTCCCAGCTACTCGGGAGGCTGAAGCAGGAGAATGGTGTGAACCTGGGAGGCAGAGCTTGCAGTGAGCCGAGATCACACCACTGCACTCCAGCCTGAGCGACAGAGCAAGACGCTGTCTCAAAGAAAGAAAAGAAAGGCACAGCACAGAATCTGGCACTCAGCAGATGCTCGTGAAACAGCTCGTTGGGAGGTAGAACATTTCAAGTTGAAAGTGACCAGAGAAGGTCAAAGTGACTAGAAGGAAAGTATTTTCTTTTTTTTTTCTTTTTTTTTTTTTGAGACAGAGTCTCGCTGTGCCGCCCAGGCTGGAGTGCAGTGGCCGGATCTCAGCTCACTGCAAGCTC
>NW_012112697.1:5684199-5689865 GCF_000951035.1 Colobus angolensis palliatus
AAAAAAAAACAAAAAAAAAAACACCAAAATCCCCACCCAGCCCAGCTGGCTGAGCAGATGCAAGGAGGGGGAAAGCCTGTGGAGACTCTGCTGGTCTCACAGCCTAACCTCATCCTACCTCCTCCCTCATCCTCTCCTCCTACATCCCACCCTCCTCACAGCCTGTCCCACGGACCAGTGCTCAGAGAACCCTGCTGTGGGGTGGGGGCCAGGACTCCTTGGGGCTCCCCAAAGCCTGAAGATGGGGGTGAGGGAATGCACGACAACTGCCTACCTCCCAACTGTCCAGTCGGCCAACAAGGGTGAAGGCGTGGCCCGGGGAGCCGTGTAGCCGCGTATGGTGTCCCTGCAGGACAAGGTCGTGCAGCTCCCGGCCGCGCAGGGCCTCGGAGTGGGCTATGTCCAGGCCACTCACCATGCAGCCAGCGCCTATGTGAATAGGGCCCTGGCGGGGGACAGGGCAGACATCATGGGTGGGCAGGCACCCAGCACCCCCCAACACACACGGGACGCCAGCACCCTTGCCCCAATATGCCCACGCGCTCAGGCCTCACCCGCAGGTGGCAGTGCTGCAGGACACTCCCAGGACCCAGCCGGACAGGGCCCTCCAGCAGGCAACTGACCACAGAGCTCCCAGCCGCCAGGAGCTGCTGCTCCTGTGCAGCCGGGTAGGAAGAGCATGAGGGTCGAGGGCCAGGGCTGCTTCAACTCTCCTCCCAAGCCAAGCATCTGGGGGCGAAGCGTCCTGGCCTACTGCTCCCCTGCCCTGCAGCCCCCTAGACTCCTCTCTGGACCTGCCTTGGCCCCAGCCTGAGGCCTATTTCCATCCCACCTGTCCAGCTACGCCTAACCCCGCCACCCTGGGGGCCACCTCTGAACCCTACCTGTCCCCTTTCTCAGCAGCACCGACCTAGGCCCACCACTGTCGCCCCAGGCAGACCCCAAAGAAAGGTCTTCTTTAGCTTCTCAATCAGGTAAGCTCCATGCAGAATCCTGACTTGGTCACTTACTGGCTGTGTGGCCTTAGGCAAGTTACTTAGCCTCTCTGAGCCTCCAGCACTTCATGCGTAAGCCGGGGGTAACACCTGCACTCAGGCCATCTGTTCCAAGGCCAGCTATTGTCTTCCTGGGAATCCACATCCCACCTGACCCCAGGCACCCAGCAGGCACCAGAGGGGCAGGGAGGTCTCACCTCCACCTGGGAGTGCACAATCTGGGCCCCAGGAGCCCCAGGGCGTGCGAGGCTGTGCAGGAACTCAGTGGCTGAGGAGGTCATGTAGCTATAGCTGCCGTTGGAGACATAGGCTGTAAAGACATAAGTACCGACCCCAACCCCATGCCTGCTGCGACTCAGGCTGGCCTCCCAGCAGCAGAGACACATGGGGGCAGGTGTGGCAATGAGCCTGTTAGCGGAAACTGAGTCAGGAACCTGCCCAAAGCCACACAGCTAGAAAGCAGACAGGTTGGCTGGGCATGGTGGCTCACACCTGTAATCCCAGCACTTTGGGAGGCCGAGGCAGGCGGGTCACCTGAGGCCAGGAGTTCAAGACCAGCCTGACCCACATGGTGAAACACCATCTCTACTAAAAATACAAAAATTAGCCGGGTGTGGTGATGCACGGCTATTATCCCAGGTGCTCAGGAGGCTAAGGCAGGAGAATCGCTTGAACCCAGGAGGTGGAGGTTGCAGTAAGCTGAGATCGCGCCACCTCACTCTAGCCGGGGTGACAGAGAGAGACTCCGTTTCAAAAAACAAAACAAAGTGGACAGGCTGGGAGAGCCTAGGAATGAGACAGAAGGAAGACAGGAAGGGGAAGGAGGTAGCTCAGTGGGGGGCTCTGGCACAGGATAAGAGAACTGCCCAGTCCCTGTGCTAGGCTGCCTGGCCCCGCATGCAGTGAGCAGCTCCATTCTTGGGGTCCTCACTCCCATGGTCTCCCCACCCCAGGGAGCTGAGAGGCAGTACCCACCCATGGTAAGGGGCTGATCGCGAAGCTCCCTCCACAGCTGGGCCCGGGCACTCTGCAGATAACCTGCTACATCCGCATCGCCTTGCCCCAACTCCGGGGGCCTCCCCACCAGGAAGTCCTCCCTGGTCACGTTCTCAGCCATGCAGTACAGAATGTCAAAAAACAGAGACAGCTGGGGGAAGGGGAAGCACAGCTATTGGCGTGGCAGGGGGTTAGCCCCCAAGTTCTGAGGCTAAACCAGGGCCGTCCTGTCTGCGGAGACTCTGCCCCGGAGAGGGGAAGTGGCTGGCCTGAGGCCACACAGTGCCTCGTCCCCAGGCCAGGCCCCCCCTAGCTGCCCTCCCCCAGTCACCTGAACAGGCCGGGCTCCAGAGTCCAAGCCCAGGTAGGTGCAGGCATCCAGGGGCGGGCTCACGTGGGTGGCTAGGAGGCGCTCGGCAGTCTCCACAGAGAAGAAGACAACCCCAGAGACCTGGAAGGGACCCCAAAAGGATCAGAGACGGAGAGCCCTGGAACAGGCCCTGGTACAAGTCAGGGAGGGCACATGCAGACAGGCCACGTGAAGCTGAGTGCCACACCAGGCAGGGAGTGTCGCCTTCTGACAACTCCAGCACCCAGACTCCAGGCTTCTTTGGGGCAGCTCCCACCAAGGCACCTTCTGGGACCCCCTCAACTGTCAGGCCTCCTCCCGAACCCAGCTCTCTACCCTCACAGTGGCCCACTCCCAGATTTCCCCGCCTCTCCAATCCTTGCCCCTCATGCTGGAAGCATTCCCGGAGTCTGGCTCTAGGCCTCCTGTCACACTCCTTAACTTGCTCACATTCTGGTTCTAGGCTTCCTTTTTGTGTTTGAGCTTTTGAGGTTTGTTTTGTTTTGTTTTGCAGCAGGCAGGGGGTTGATTCAGAGTCTCGCTCTGTCACCCTGGCTGGAATGCAGTGGCATGATCTCCGCTCACTGCAACCTCTGCCTCCTGGGTTCAAGTGATTCTCTAGCCTCCACCTCCCAAGTAGTTGAGATTACAGGCACACACCAGCATGTTCAGCTAACTGTTGTATTTTTAGTAGAGACAAGGTTTCACCATGTTGTCCAGGCTGGTCTCAAACTCCTGACCTCAACTGATCCACCCGCCTTAGCCTCCTGAGTGCTGGGATTACAGGCGTGAGCCACTGTGCCCACCTGGTTCTAGGCTTTCTGGTTCAGGACAAGACCCTGAATTCCAAGACTACCCTGTCCTCAGATTCTAGCACTAGCTTGTCCTGGAGGCTTCCAGAAGGAATCAAAGGAAGACAAACCCTCCCTCCCAATCCCTAAGGTCCCCAAAGCCCCGCAACCTGAGCCCAGCAGCCATACCAGTGGCACCCGCCCATCAGGCCTGACACACCGCTGAATCTCTGCCTCAGTGCCCTGGTAGTAAATGTCCAAAACGAGGCCCTATATGCAGGGAGAAACAGAATCAGGGGAGGGAGCAGGAAGGGATCTGGAAGGAGGCCACAGCCACAGGTAGCAGCAAGGGCGTTCTCCAAAGCAAAGCTGAAGATGCAAGGCTGGCAGTTGCTGGCGTTCTCAGGAGGCCTGAGATTTCTACTCCATGATGGCAGAGGACAGGCTTTAAATACCTTCGCAGCCCCAAGCCCGGGCACAGAGACCGGGCAGGCGGTCAGTGTGAAATGTATTTTTGGCGAGAGTGAGGGAGCACTGGCGCCGTTGCCATGGAGGAAACTCCTTGGATTCAGGAGCATGCCAAGAAATCCAGGATGAGAGGTTGCCCAGTGGCAAGGGGAAGGCTGCCCCAGTCGGCTCCACTGCCCCCAGGGGAACTACCTGGGGGTCAGTGAGGTAGACGCCATGATTCCGAGCGTAGGCCAAGCTCCCTGGGAGGGCGATCACTCTGGCTCCCTGGAAGCTGTCCCAGCTGATCCCTGTGGGGTGGGGCAGTCAGGAGGCTCCCAGGGGCCTCGACCCAAGGCAGGGAGTCCCCCGCCAGGAGGAAGCAAGAGCCCAGGGCTGGGGCACCCAGGTGCCTCTAAAAGGGAAATACAGCTTCCAAGCCAAATGGACATTCCCCTGGGAAAATGACAACCCTCCTCTCCCAAAGTTCTTCCGCAGAATCCTGTGGGGCAGAAGGGGCAGGGCTGCTTCTGTCCATCCTATCGACAGACAGACTGAGGCACAGCAGGAGAAGCCCTGCCTCCACCGGACTTCATTCTCCACACCCTCCAGCTTCCCGTCTAACAGGGCAGTGGGGCAGGCCCAGAGGCAAGGTGGGCAAAGAAATGCAGAGCTGGCTTCTTGCTGTGGCTGTGACGAGGGAAGGTGGTCCCAGGTAGTCTCAGGCTCACCGGGATTTACAGGAACAGACAGCAGCATGTCGGTACTGCAGACCCACACGCCTGGCGGGGAGCCCGGGCCCAGCTGCAGCAGGGGAAGGAGACAGAACACAGCTGGTGCCTGACCCAGCCCTTCACCTGCCCTCAAGGATACTGTGCTGTTGAAGTAACAGGGGCCTCCAAGACCTGGTCTGCCCCACCCTCTGGCTGACCCGGGTTTACAGCTTCTCCCATGTGACTAACTTTTTTGTTGTTACTGTGACAGGGTCTTACTCTGTCACCCAGGCTGGAATGCAGTAGTGAGACCATAGCTCACTGCAGCCTCAAACTCCTGGGCTCAAGCGATCTTCCTGCCTCAGCCTCTTGAGTAGCTGGGACTACAAGTGCATGCCACCATGCCCAGGTAATTATTAAACAATTTTTTTGTAGAGAGGGGGTCTTGCTGTGTTGCCCAGGCTGGTCATGAACTCTTGGCCTCAAGCGATCCTCCCACCCTGGCCTCTGAAAGTGCTGAAATTACAGGCATGAGCCACCGCTCCCAGACACAACTAACTGCTTGAAGCTCTAACACTAGGCACCCTCAAAACCATTCCTACTGGGGCCCCCCAGCTGAGCCAGCATAGATCATAGCTGGGGAACAGTGGGAGGGAAGTGGCTCTACCTGAGACAAGGCACCACGGGTCACCACCCAGCCTCACCCGATAGGTCATGATGTCCAGCAGGCAGTCCAGGTTGCACACCAAGGCTTCCACCGGGGCCTCGGAGTTCTCCATGGGGAGGCAGGTGAAGGCCCTGCCACAGTCATCAAAGGGGAAATCTCGACCCTGGGAGTGGGGGGACTGGTGAGGAAGCCCTGGTGCAGACAGCCCAAGGCCACCTCATCAGCTTTGCAGGCAGAAAGCCATCCAGTGCAGGGCTGATAAAAAATGTTCTCTTGATACTTCGTCCTACAATATATTTTTATATTAGGCACTGCACTGCAATTTTTTAGATGAAGTCTTGCTCTGTTGCCCAGGCTGGAGTGCAGTGGCACGATCTTGGCTCACTGCAAGCTCCACCTCCCGGGTTCAAGCAATTCTCCCACCTCAGCCTCCCAAGTAGCTGGGACTACAGGCGTGTACTACCACATCTGGATAATTTTTGTATTTTTAGTAGAGATGGGGTTTCACCATGTTGGTTAGGCTGGTCTCAAACTCCTGACCTCAAGTGATCTGCCCACCTTGGCCTCCCAAATTGCTGGGATTACAGGCATGAGCCACCGTGCCCGGCCACCAGGCCCTGTTTTAAGCATTTACATGCAGTGTCTCAGAATGTTCGTATCCACGTCAGGAGGAAACTGAGGCCTAGAAAGGGTTAAGTGACTTCCCCA
>NW_012112697.1:5690635-5697475 GCF_000951035.1 Colobus angolensis palliatus
CAGGCTGGTCTGAATCTCCTGGGCTCAAGCAATCCTCCCGCCTTGGGCTCCCGAAGTGCTGAGATCTACAGGCGTGAGCCACCATGCCCGGCCCTAGATGGACCTTTTAATCTGATATTCTGCTGGGAAAATATGTGGTATATATTTAGCCAATTCACAATTTGTAGACATTTAGAATCTTCCAGATTTCACCTTGCACACACACTGTGGCAGAACATGCCTGAAGTCCTGCCCAACTCCACGAACTGGGATCTGGCCTTCTGCTTGGCCCCTGCCCCAAAGTTCATTTACCATGTGCAGAATGAGGATCCAGGCTGAGTGCAGGACGTCGGATGTGACCACCTGCAGGAGTGGGAAAGCCCTGTGAACAGAGGCCTCAGGCAGAGGCCCTGGAGGATGGCACCCTCAAATCCAGAGAGAGACCCCAACACAAATTCACTCAGGTACCCCAGAGACAAAAGGCAAGGTCAAACCAATGGCCACAGGCAGGCAAGGGGCAGCCCTGGTCCCCCCTGGATAAGGCAGCCCAGGGCCCTCCACCTGGGCCACCTTCTTGCTGCCTGGTTTGTTGCTGCTGTTGTTGCTGTTTTGCAACAGGGTATCACTCTGTCACCCAGTCTGGAGTGCAGTGGTATGATCCCAGCTCACTGTAGCCTCGGTCCCTTAGGCTAAAGTGAGCCTCCCACCTCAGCCTCAACTAGCTGGGACTACAGGTGTGTACTGCCACGCCTGGCTACCTCTTAATTTTTTTTTTTTTTTTTTTTTTTTTTTTTTTTTTTTTTTGAGATGCAGTCTTGCTCTGTCGCCCAGGCTGGGATGCAGTGGCATGATCTCGGCTCTCTGCAACCTCTGCCTCCCGAGTTCAAGCGATTCTCCGGCCTCAGCCTCCCGAGTAGCTGGGATTACAGGCGTGAGCAACCAGGCCCAGCTAATTTTTGTATTTTTAGTAGAGAGGGGGTTTCCCCACATTGGTCAGGCTGGTCTTCAACTCCTGACCTCAGGTGATCCGCCCACCTCGGCCTCCCAAAGTGCTGGGATTACAGGCGTGAGCCACCGCGCCCGGCCTCTGCTGTCTGTTTTGAAGGGGAGGTTATAGGCAACAACAACTGGGGCCTGGCTGGGTGACTCTGGGGAGTCAGCTCCATAGCAACTACAGTGGTCCCCTCCCCTGCTGGTGCCATCTCCCTCTGCAGAGCATGTCCAAGCCTGTGCCTACCCTCACCCTGCACACAAAGGTGCTATGCAGATGAGGTGACCAGGTGAAGTGGCTGGTTGCACAGGAGACACGGGACCAGTGGGATGCTGACTCACATGCTCTGCCCAAAGCAGGCAGTCACATCTCAGTTCCAGTGAACAGTCAGTTGCCATGTGGGGATGACAGCCCAGACTAGCAAGACCTTTGAGTGTTTCAAGAGAAGCCAGAAAGCCTCACTTTGAGATATTGGCTCCAACTCTCTAAAAACACTGCAAAAGCTGGCCCTGCCTTCTGCCCTCACTTGGACAACAAGGCAAAGATGAGTCCACCCAATTTACAGAAACAAAAACTGAGGCCAATGCTGAAGCCAATGCTGAATTAGCCAGGGCGATGGAGCCAGAGGAGCTGCAGATCTCAGAAATGACCTGGTTCCAGCAGGGACACGGACCAGGGAGGTGGCCCTGGTGAGCACTCACAGTGAAGCCTGCCCGGGCACTCAGGTGTTCAGCAGCCACCAGCAGGGCGTTGAGGGTGGCTCCTCCGCTGCCCACACGCTTCTCTGGGTCCTCCACGGCCAGTAACAGCGTCCCAGCAGGGATCTGCTCCCGCTTCTGCCGCACTTCCAGTTCTAGGGTCAGAAGAGACACTGGGACCTGACCCCCAGCTCTCTGCCCTGGCCCAAAGCACCTGAGCAAGCCTATTGATCATCAGTGTTTGATCTTCCTTGACTTAGCTTTCCATGTAGGAGGCCATTAGATCTTCACCCAACTCAGTGAGAGAAGTCCTATTACTCCCATCTTACAGATGAGAAAACTGAGGCCCAAGGAATGACATGCTATGTATGCTGTCACATGGCTAGGGAGAAGTGCGATCTGGGTTTGAACCCAGGTTGGCCTGGCACCTGGTGTTGGAGGGACATAGCCAGGAAGGGGAGGGAGGTTCTCCATTAGGGGCAAAGTGGGAAGCGGGGGGAGTCCCCTACCTCTCTGAAAGATCTGGACACTGTCCTTGTACTGGCAGGTCAGGATGATGACTGTCCAATCAACTCCCTTTGGCTGCTCCATTCTGGCCAAGCAGAGTGGCTTCCTGAGATGGCAATATGGGTAGATATGACTATTTTTTAAACTGTCATAACTAAAATTAATTATTTTTGTATATAATCTACGATTTTAACATGTGTATAGATTTGTGTTGATATCACCACTATCTACACTCAAACAAACTTCCTCATGCAACCTCTCCTCCCCGCCTAACCCCTGACAACCACTGATCTGCTCTCTAAAGCTACAGTTTCATCGACTTTAAAAATGTCGGCTGGGGCCAGGCGCGGTGGCTCACGCCTGTAATCCCAGCACTTTGGGAGGCCGAGGCAGGTGGATCACGAGGTCAGGAGATCGAGACCATCCTGGCTAACCCGGTGAAACCCCGTCACTACTAAAAGTACAAAAAATTAGCCGGGCATGGTGGCGAGTGCCTGTAGTCCCAGCTACTCAGGAGGCTGAGGCAGAAGAATGGCGTGAACCCAGGAGGCGGGGCTTTCAGTGAGCCGAGATCATGCCACTACACTCCAGCCTGGGTAACAATGCATGACTCTGTCTCAAAAAAAAAAAAATGTTGGCCGGGCACAGAGGCTCACGCCTGCAATCCTAGCACTTTGGGAGGCTGAGGAGGGCAGATCACCTGAGGTCAGGAGTTCGAGACCAGCCTGACCAACATGGCAAAACCTCTTCTCTACTAAAAGTACACAAATTAGCCAGGTGTGGTGGCGTGTGCCTGTACTCCCAGCTACTCAGGAAGCTAAGGTGGGAGGACTGCTTGAGCCTGGAAGATTATGGCTGCAGTGGGCTATGATTGTACCACTGCACTCCAGCCTGGGTCACAGAACAAGACCCTATCTCTAATTAATTAACTAAAATAAAATAAAGGCCAGGACAGGTGCAGTGGCTCACGTCTATAATCCCAGCACTTTGGAAGACTAAGGTGGGAGGATTGCTTGAGCCCAGGAGGTTAAGGCTGCAGTGAGCCATGATCACTCCACTGCACTCCAGCCTGGTTGACAGAGCAAGACCTCAAAAAAAAAAGTCAAATAAAATGGAATATAATCTTTTGAGATTATCTTCTTTCATCCAACATGATGCCTCTGAGACGTATCCAAGTCATTGCGCATATCCGTGGCCCAAGCCTTTTATCGGAGGAGCGGTGTTCCCTCGCACGGACGGGCCGCATCTGTTTCTCCATTTACCCACTGAAGAGCATCTGGGCTGTCTCCAGTTTTTGGCAGATATGAATAGTTCTGCTATGAACCTCCGGAGACAGGTTTGTGTGAACAGAAGATTTCATCTCTCTAGGTGGACACCAAGGCGGATGACTGGGTCACACGGTCAGCGTGTCTGCTGACATTACAGAATGTGGATGGGTGCCCTCTCCCCAGGGAGTGTGCCCAGGAAGGAGGAAGGGAGGGCAGCAGGATAGGGTAAGAGTTGGGGCCACCCAGAGCAAGGGGGAAAGGAGGTTGAGAGCAAATGCCTAACCCCACCCCTCAGGCTCCTCAAGCTGATGGGGGTTCCCCGGAGAGGGGGGCAGCTGTGGGGAGCACATATGCACACAGAGCTGCAGAAGCGGGCACTCGGGGACCTCCCTTCCCAGGGGTCTCATCCAGCCCAGCGGGGGCTGCAGCCCTACCCTCCAGGGCACTCTCAGCAAGTAGGGGGAAAGCAAAGCCAAAGATTTGGCTTCACCCCTACCCCTGTCACCCCCAACCTGCCAGCACTCCTGCCAGATGGAAAACCAATCTGACTCCTGAGCCCCTGGCCTCCCCGAGATCAATGAGTCCCCAGGAGTACCTACACATTCACCTCTGGCAGGGCTCCCACTGCTGTCCCACAAAGCAGCACCCCCACTTCCTCCCTCCAGCTCTCAAAGCTCAGCATGGGAAAAGACCACGCAAGTAAGCTGCTCACCGCTGGCTGAGCTGCGCCCTGAGCACGCATCTGGTGGTCAGCCCACATCCCAGCCCAAGTGACAGGAAACCTGAAGCTCAGCCACAGGCTCTTCTTGTGCCAGGCTCTGCTGCCACCAGAAGAGAAAAGGCTGACAGGACACTACCACTCAGCAACACCCACACCTTCAGGAGAAGCCTCTGTCAGTAACAGAAATTGCTCCATTCCCTACTCAGCCCAGAAGAGAAAATCAGAGGGGAAATTCCAGCTAGAAATCCCAGCCAGGCACTTGAGGGTGAAGGCTTCTCCCAGGACACCCACCAAGCTGTCCCTCCAACTTTGCCACCAATTCACCATATGGCTGTAGGCACCTCTAACCCTCAGGTCAGCTGCAGCAGGGAGTTTAACTAACAGATGCCCCCAGCTGCTATGATCTGAATCTCCCACCTTGTTTACATGGAGGCCACGCTTCCAACCAACCTTCTCAAAACCAGTGACTGAGCACAGCTGGCACACTGAAATAGACCTATTCCTGTGAGATTCCAGACCTCTCTGGCAGGCAGCTTAGAACTGCACTGTCTTAGAACCGCACTGCCACCCGGGCGTGGTGGCTCACACCTGTAATCCCAGCACTTTGGGAGGCCAAAGTGCACAGATCACGAGGTCAGGAGTTCCAGACCAGCCCTGGCCGATATGATGAAACCCCATCTCTACCAAAAATACAAAAATTAGCCAGGTGTGGTGGCACTTGCCTGTAGTCCCAGCTACTCGGGAGGCTGAGTCAGGATAATCACTTGAACCCAGGAGGCAGAGGTTGCAGTAAGCTGAGATTGCACCACTGCACTCCAGCCTGGGTGACAGAGTGAGATTCCATCTCCAAAAAAAAAAGAGGCCGGATGCGGTGGCTCACATCTGTAATTCCAGCACTTTGGGAGACTGAGGCGGGCGGATTGCCTGAGGTCAGGAGTTTGAGACCAGCCTGGCCAACATGGCAAAACTTCATCTCTACTAAAAATACAAAAATTAGCGAGGTGTGGTGGTGGGCGCCTGTAATTCCAGCTACTTGGGAGGCTGAGACAGGAGAATCACTTCAACCTGGGAGACAGAGGTTGCAGTGAGCCGAGACCATACCATTGCACTGCAGCCTGAGCAAGAAGAGCAAAAATCTATCTCGGAAAAAAAAAAAAAAAAGATGAAGAAATTGCTGGGTGTGGTGGCTCATGCCTATAATTTCTGCATTTTGGGAGATGAAGAGGCCAAGTCAGGAGGATCACTTGAGCCCAAGAGTTAGAAATCAGCCTGGGCAACATATGGAGACCTTGACTCTACAAAAAAACACACACACACACACACGCAGAAATGAAGCACAGAGAGATGAAATAACTTGCCAAAGCTAGCAAGTGACAGAGCCAAGTTTGATACTAAGCCTTTTTTCCAGAGTATCCATTTTATTCCCTTTTTTTCTTTTTGAGCTGGATCTTACTGTATCCCCCAGGCTGGAGTGCAGTGGTACAATCTCAGCTCACTATAATCTCCACCTCCTGGGGTCAAGCAATTCTCCTGCCTCAGCCTCCTGAGTAGCTGGGATTACAGGCACATGCCAACACGTCTGACTAATTTTTGTATTTTTAGTAAAGATGGGGTTTCATCATGTTGGCCAGGCTGGTCTCAAACTTTTGACCTCAGGTGATCCACCTGCCTTGGCTTTCCAAAGTGCTGGGATTACAGGCATGAGCCACCATGCCCAGCCTCTTTTTATATTGCCTTTTTTTACTTTTTTTTTTAAAAGACAGGGTCTCAATCTGTCACCCAGACTGGAATGTAGTGGTGCAATCATAGCTCACTGCAGCCTCAACCTCCCAGGCCCAAGCAATCCTGCTACCTCAGCCTCCTGTATAGCTGGGACCATAGGCAGACGCCACCATGCCTAGCTAATGTTTTCATTATTTGTTTTCTTTTTAAGAGATCAGGTCTTGCCATGTTGCCCAAGCTGGTCTCAAACTCCTGGACTCAAGCAATCCTCCTGCCTCAGCCTTTTTATTTTAATCAATAAATTTTTAAATTCATGCTTCCCAGGCTACTACAGGGTCCACTTGCTCAACCACTACAATAAACCTGCTTTGTAGAGCTGAAGTACAAAAGAAGTAAATATATGTAAAGAGCTCAGTATGTATTATCTATTATAATTATGACAAAGCCTAAACAAATACAAGGGAGGGATGATTTTAGTAATAATAGCCACTAGGAGGTCAGGCACAGTGGCTTACGCTTGTAATCCCAGCACTTTGGGAGGCCAAGGCAGGTGGATCACTTGAAGTCAGAAGTTCAAGAGCAGCCTGGCCAACATGGTAAACCCCATCTCTACTAAAAATACAAAAATTGGCCAGGCATGGTGGCAGGTACCTGTAATCCCAGTTACTCAGGAGGCTGAGGCAGGAGCATCCTTTGCACCTGGAAGGTGGAGGTTGCAGTGAGCCAAGATCATGCCACTGCACTCCAGCCTGGGTGACAGAGCAAGATTCTGTCTAAAAAAAAATTAAATTAAAATTAATAGGCCGGGCGCGGTGGCTCAAGCCTGTAATCCCAGCACTTTGGGAGGCCGAGACGGGCAGATCACAAGGTCAGAAGATCGAGACCATCCTGGCGAACACGGTGAAACCCCGTCTCTACTAAAAAATACAAAAAACTAGCCGGGCGAGGTGGCGG
>NW_012112697.1:5698405-5699607 GCF_000951035.1 Colobus angolensis palliatus
GAGGGAGGGAAGGAAAGGAGGGAGGGAGGGAGGGAGGGAAGGAAAGAAGGGAGGAAGGAAGGAAGGAAGGAAGGAAAAAAAGCCACTAGGACTGAGCAATCTGGACCACAGTTAAGGTGCTGTGATTTTTTGTATCCTGACAACACCCTTAGAGCCTGCAAGATAAATATTATCTCCTATTATCTCCACTTCACAGAGGCCAGGAATAGTCATAGTTGCAACATACCTGGGTCTTTTAGATTCTTATTCAGCTGATGGTGATAACGTTAATCTGGTTCCAAGCAAAGGCACTGAAAGACAGCAAGAGGCCAGGCACAGTGGCTCACACCTGTAATTCCAGCACTTTGGAAGGCGAAGGCAGGTGGATCGCTTGAGCCCAGGAGTTTGAGACCAGCCTGAGCAACATGGCAAAACCCCATCCCTACCAAAAACACACACACACATACACACACATACACACACACACACACACACAAATTAGCCGGGCATAATGACTGTGCCTATAGTCCCAGCTACTCAGGAGGCTGAGGTGGGAGCGTTGCTTCAGCCCTGGGGGCAGAGATTGCAGTAAGCTGGCACCACTGCATTCCACCCTGGGTAACAAAGCCAGACCCTGTCTGGAAAAAAAAAAAAAAAAAGACAGCAAGAAAGAAATCCTTGAAATGGCAGGATGTGGTGGTTCACGTCCAGAATCCCAGCACTTTAGGAGGCCAAAGTAGACAGATCACTTGAGGTCAGGGGTTCAAGGCCAGCCTGGCCAATATGGCAAAACCCCATCTCTGTTAAAAGTACAAAAATTAGCTGGGTGTAGTGATGTGCGCTTGTAGTCCCAGCTACCCAGGAGGCTGAGGAAGGAGAATCACTTGAACCCAGGAGGCGGAGGCTGCAGTGAGCCAAGATCGTGCCACTGCACTCTAGCCTGGGCAACAGAGTGACTCTGTCTCAAGAAAAAAAAAGAAAGAAATGCCCCAAAGAGAGTCCAATGGCCCAGAAGGTCTGAGCCTAGTCTTCATCTCAGCATAGTACTGGAGAGACATGGGCAGGTGACAGGTCATGGCCAGAGTGGGGAGGGTATCCCTTACTAATGACGGGGCAGAGAAACAGTCCTGGGTTGAGTATCAGTCCCAAAAGTCTCTGTCCCCATCTCTACCTCTTCCTGTAGGATCCTAGGCAAGTTACTTAACCTGTTTTTTTTTTTTTTT
>NW_012112697.1:5700613-5704411 GCF_000951035.1 Colobus angolensis palliatus
AATGGCGTGAACCCGGGAGGCAGAGCTTGCAGTGAGCCGAGATTGCGCCCCTGCACTCCAGCCTGGGCGACTGAGCAATACTCGTCTCAAAAAAAAAAAAAAAAAAAAAAAGCAGAAACATAGCCATTAGGTTGGCGCAAAAGTAATTTTGCCTTTTGCCATTCCTTTAATAGTACAGGCAGGCTAGGTTTTTGTTTTGTTTTGTTTTGTTTTGGAGAAACAGGGTCCAGCTCTGTCACCAGAGGGTGGAATGCAGTGGTGTGATCACAGCTCACTGCAGCCTCAAACTCCTAGGCTCCAGCGATCCTCCAATCCCAGCCTCCCAAGTAGCTGGGACTATGCATGAGTCCTGCTAGTTTTTATTTTTTGTTGAGATAAGGTCTCGCTTTGTTGCCCAGGCTGACCTACAACTCCCGGACTCAAGTAATCCTCCCGCCTTGACTTTCCAAAGTGTTGGGATTATAGGTGTGAGCCACCATGCCTGGCTTTTTTGTTTTTCATTTTTTGCTTTTTTTTTTTGAGAGACTCTCACTCTGTCACCAGGCTGGAGTGCAATGGTGTGATCTCACCTCACTGCAATCTCTACCTCCTAGGTTCAAGCGATTCTCCTGCCTCAGCCTCCCAAGTAGCTGGGATTACAGGCATGAGCCTTGGCCCCCGGCCTCTACCCACTTTCAATAGAGCCTCATCTGCTGAGATCAAGTTGAAATATTTTTAGTGTCCTCACCTCCACGCTGTCCAAGACTGGGATAGGGTTGGGGAGCCAGAGATAGAATAAAGTACTAAGAACTCTTCATATGAACCTTTTGAAGACAGGTGAGTCAGGGACTGCACATTTTATAACTTTAAAGAGGGAAAAAAAAGCTCACGGAGGACTCTGATTTGCTGCCTTCTGAAATAACAGAACGAAAGAAGTTAATTGGGAGTAAAATCGTGTGGTAAATTACCCAACAGCGTATCATTGAGATTCGTGCATAATACTGAGCCCTGGCCGGGTAAACTAAGGCAGAAGAAGCGGCCTCAAAGTAAAATCAGAGCAGCGCCGGCATCCAGGGTCCCACCTGCCTCAGGGTGAGGATCCTCTGAGGTCCGCATCCCTCCCGGTCCCAGCCGCCCGCAGGTCCCGCCGCACCAGCCGGGTCCCGGGGCTCCCCTTGGAAGACCCAGGCCAAGGGGACGCGGGAGCGCAGAAACCCTTGTGGGCTCCCGGGGACACCGCAAAGCTCCCGGGGATTCTTCCCTGTCAGGACCCGGGCGGCCCGCGGCTCGACTCGGTGCTCCCAGTCAGTGAGGGTGCACAGGGAAGCTACTGGGGCTCAGAGGCCCTGCGGGGACCCTCGCGGACTGACGTACCTGCCGCCGCCCGGCGCTCGGCGGAGCGGGTTCTTTAACGCGGGGCTGCGCGACCCTCGCGGCGCACGCTGGGAAATGTAGTTTCACCTCCGCGCCCCGCCTGGCCAGGCCCCCGCCTGGCATAAGACACTCTCGGAGCCACCGCACGGGCCAGCGTGGGTGGCCGGGGCAGCGTTTTCCTGAAGTGCAGCGGGGCTGCGATCCAGAAGGGAGGTGGGAAGAGGGCCGCTCCAGGACCCACGAAACTACAACTCCCAGAGGACCGATACGCCTTAAAGACACAGGCCCTTTTTCTGGGACTCGCGGATCCAGGTTAATGTGTTGCTTTTTTGTTTGTTTTCTGGTTTGGGTTTGTTTATTTGTTTGTTTTTTTAACCCCTTCTGGATGGCACCAAGAGCTGTCGCTTTCCTCGGGCGAGAAATCCACTGATGAAGGGAAAAAAAAAAAGTCACAATTTGCCCAAGCGGAAGCAGCTGTCATTGGATTTGCAGTTAGAAGGCTTTGCGCTGGTTTCGTCACGTGGGTCCTTTGCGAAGTAACTTTCCAACTCCGTAGCGGGGAGAGGATCTGCGGAGCTTTCGGGCAAGTTGTGAACGGTAGCATTGATTGTCATAGATGAAAATTGGAAATACTCCTGAGTGTCTCTCTCTAGGTTACTATGTGAAAGGAAAATAAATGTCAGGACCCCAAAGTCACTAAGCCAAAGGGAAAAGTCAAGCCGGGAACTGCATCAGGCAAACCTACCTCCCATTTTATTCCTAAACAAGATAACTACAAAGATAAAAAAGCTAGATATGGCCTGGCTCTCACAATTTGCCCACTAGGAAATTCCTTGTGTGCCCCAAAATCTGTACCCTCAAACAGTTCTGTGAAATTTCACTCTGACAATGTGAATTGATCACTTATCTTCACAGGTGCTGGACTTTGACCGAACTCAAACTCATTTCTCTGCTCACGTGAGACAAATGCATATCTCATTGCTTCCTCTGCCCTATGTTTATTTTTTCTTATGTAAAGATGCAAATTCACTAAGCTAGATGAAAGCATAAGTGACTAGTCCTCTATCCCCCTCTCACATGTGAAAGGCTGATCAAAGGCTCAAAAGAATGCATTTGCCTCTTACCTACCCATGCCTTTAAAAAATTTCCTCTTTCAGGCCAGGCGCAGTGGCTCACGCCTGTAGTCCCAGACCTTTGGGAGGCCAAGGCGGGTAGATCACAAGGTCAGGAGTTCACGACCAGCCTGGCCAATATGGTGAAACCCTGCCTACTAAAAATACAAAAATTAGCTGAGCGTGGTGTCACGTGCCTGTAGTCCCAGCTGCTTGGGAGACTGAGGCAGGAGAATCGCTTGAACCCGGGAGACAGAGGTTGCAGTGAGCTGAGATTGCACCACTGCACTCCAGCCTGAGCAACACAGCAAGTCTCCATCTCAAAAAAAAAAAAATTTCCTCTTTCCCCAATATCTGACCTTTCTCATATTGAAGGCCTCAAAATCATCTTTGGAGAAAGGTACAGACCTGTCTCCCAGGTACACACATTCTTTGGCAAAATAAACTTGTAAATTGATTGAGACCAGTCTCAGGTGCCTTTCGGTTTACAGCTGGAAAACTAGGCACATCCATGCAAGACAGATCTATATGTTCAGTAGGGAGTGATGTTCAGGACCTCATGTTAAGGGAAAAGCAGCAAGTTGTACAGTAACATGTATGGGAAGCCCCTAGAATCAAAAATAGTGTTTATGGATAGACAGTGTGTGGATACACAGGAACAGGGCTGGAAAGGAATGCATGCTAGGGAGAGACTGCTAAGGGTGGGAACAAGTGGAGAGAACTTGAGCTTTATCTGCATTGTTTGAATTTTTCTTACAAGAATATACTTTCCGAATCTGTTGTTAATAAGGAGCCTAAGGCTAGGCACAGGGGCTCACACCTGTAATCCCAACACTTTGGGAGGCCAAGGTCGGAGCATGGCTTGAGCTTGGGAGTTCAAGACCAGCCTGGGAAACATAGCAAGACCCAGTCTCTAAAATATACATAAGTTAGAGCCGAGTAAGGTGTCTCATGCCTGTAATCCCCACACTTTGGGAGGCCAAGGCAGGCAGAAAACTCTGGGTCAGGAGTTCAAGATTAGCGTGGCCAATTTTTTTGTTATTGTTGTTTTGACACAGAGTCTCACTCTGTTGTCTAGGCTGGAACACAGTGGTGCAATCTCAGCTCACTGCAACCTCCGTCTCCCAGGTTCAAGTGATTCTCTTGCCTCAGCCTCCCGAGTAACTGGGATTACAGGTGTGTGCCACCATGCCCAGCTAATTTTTGTATTTTTAGTAGAGACAGGGTTTCGCCATGTTCAGGCTGGTCTTGAACTCCTGACCTCCGGTGATCCACCCACCTCAGCCTCCCAAAGTGCTGGGATTACAAGCGTGAGCCATTGTGCCCAACCAAT
>NW_012112697.1:5705831-5707050 GCF_000951035.1 Colobus angolensis palliatus
GCGCAAACCCGGGAGGCGGAGCTTGCAGTGAGCTGAGATCCGGCCACTGCACTCCAGCCTGGGCGACAGAGTGAGACTCCGTCTCAAAAAAAAAAAAAACTGGTTGAATGAATGTGAATGAATGAAGAGCAACCTCCTGCTCAGCTCCCACCACCCGCCTCCTATTCACACTCTCTGCTTCCCTCAGTCTTCTCCCACTAGAGTCATCCCCTGTCTACACTTGCCCCAGGTCTCATCCTCCTTCTCCCACTTCAGTGCCTGCTGTTTCTTCTGTGAACCCAGGAGGCCTCCAGGGAGGTGATGAGCTGCCTCCCACTGCTGCTGTTCTCAGCAATGCAGGTCCCAGGCTCCGCAGTGAAGTGGGAGGCAGGGATGCCTGCAACCGCAGCTTTGGTGGGGGCTCAAGAAAACAGAATGTGCCCCCAAGGAGCTCAGAGGCAAAGGGCTCCACCCTGCCTTCTAGGGCAGTATGGTTGGCAGAGGAGAGGTAGCTTTTTCCAGGCTGCTCTGGCACCTCCCTGCCTGAGAAGCAAAGAAACTCAAGGAACATTTTTAGTAAAATGAAACCCTCAGTGCAGCAGCAGACACAAAAATCTGTACATGGTTTCACCATCTGGGGTACGCAGAGCCATTAGACACACACACACACACACACACACATGCTCACACACTCTGTTACAAAATACAGCACCGTCAGCCGGGCATGGTGGTTCATGCCTGTAATCCCAGCACTATGGGAGGCTGAGGCGGGAGGATCATGAGGTCAGGAGTTTGAGACCAGCCTGGCTGACACAGTGAAACCTGTCTCTACTAAAAACGCAAAAAATCAGTGGGGATGGTGGCAGGCGCCTGTAATCCCAGCTACTCAGGAGGCTAAGGCAGAAGAATCGCTTGAAACCAGGAGGCGGAGGTTGCAGTGAGCAGAGATCATGCCATTGCACTCCAGCCTGGGCAACAAGAGTGAAACTCCACCTCAAAAAAATAATAATAATACAATAAATAAAATAGAGCAGAGTTGGTTGGGCATGGTGGCTCATGCCTATAATCCCAGCACTTTGGGAGGCCTAGGCGGGCATATCATTTGAGGTCAGGAGTTCGAGACCAGCCTGGCCAACATGGTGAAACTCTGTCTCTACTAAAAATACAAAAATTAGCTGGGCGTGCTGGCGCATGCCTGTAATCCCAGCCCCTCAGGAGGCTGAGGCAGGAGAATCGCTTG
>NW_012112697.1:5710965-5714168 GCF_000951035.1 Colobus angolensis palliatus
CGGCTGACTGCAACCTCTGCCTCCCGGGTTCAAGTGATTCTCCTGCCTCAGCCTCCTGAGGATTACAGGCGCGCACCACCATGCCTGGCTAATTTTTGTATTTTTAGTAGAGATGGGGTTTCACCATGCTAGCCAGGCTGCTCGCACTCCTGACCTCAGGTGATTTGCCTACTTCAGCCTCCCAAACTTCTAGGATTACAGACATGAGCCACCACTCTTGGCCTCCAGCCTGGTCTTGAACTCCTTGGCTCAAGCGATCCTCCCACCTCGGGATCCAAAAGTGCTGGGATTACTGGTGTGAGCCACCACACCTGGCCTCTCATCACTTTCTAACCCTGTGGGCAAGCCACTCAAGCTCTTTGAGCCCAGCTTCCTTATCTGTGAGATTAAAATAGAATTTACCAAATCAGGTTGTTGGGAGGGTTTAATGAGCTAATGCACATAAAGGGTTTAGTGCAGTGCCTAGTACAGTGTAGGCATCCAAACTCCTTATTGTTAAACAAACAATCTACTGCCAGAATGTGAGGGTCCAGGTCTGGGAGGGAGGACTTCTTGGAGAAGGTGAAATCTTCAGGCCCCTGATGAGATGTGTGGCTGTTACTGGTAGCAGAAATTCCCTCTGGGTGCCAGGACTGCCCATAGGGATATCTTAGTTTGGGTCCCTAGATGCAGAGCCTGAGACACGAATTCTTGTGTAAGCGATTTCCTAGGGGAGTGGGGAAAGCAGAATAGGGCAGGGAAAGAAGCCAAGTAAAGATGTGAGTTCACCTAAATTTTGCCTCAATCTGATTGAACAGGGAGCTCTGGAGTATAAAATGCAATCCAGGCCGGGTGCGATGGCTCACACCTGTAATCCCAGCACTTTGGGAGGCTGAGGCGGGCGGGTCACCTGAGTGCAGGAGTTCCAGATCAGTCTGGCCAATATGGAGAAACCCTGTCTCTACTAAAAATACAAAAAGTAACCAAGCATGGTGACATGTGCCTGTAATCCCAGCCACGCAGGAGGCTGAGGCAAAAGAATGGCTTGAAACCAGGTGGCGTAGGCTGCGGTGAGCCGAGACAGCGCCACTGCACTCCAACCTGGATGACAGAGCCAGACTCTGTATCCCCTCACCCTCAAATAAGAGCCAGTTCCTTGGCACTGGAGGAAGAAAACTAAAAAAGTAAAAAAAAAAAAAAAAAAAAGGCCCGGCACAGTGGTTCATGCCTGCAATCCTAGCACTTTGGGAGGTCAAGGAGGGCAGATCACCTGAGGTCAGAAGCTCGAGACCAGCTGACCAACATGGAGAAACCCCATCTCTACTAAAAATACAAAAATTAGCTGGGTGTGGTAGTGGTCACCTGTAATCCCAGCTATTTGTGAGGCTAAGGCAGGAAAATTACTTGAACCTGGGAGGTGGAGGTTGCAGTGAGTCAAAAAAAAAAGAAGGCCGGGCGCGGTGGCTCATGCCCGTAATCCCAGCACTTTGGGAGGCTGAGGCGGGCGGATCACGAGGTCACGAGATCGAGACCATTTTGGCCAACATGGTAAAACCCCATCTGTACTAAAAATACAAAAAGTTACCTGGGCATGGTGGCCCATGCCTATAATCCCAGCTACTTGGGAGGCTGAAGCAGGGGAATTGCTTGAACCTGGGAGGCAGAGGTTACAGTGAGCTGAGATCTCGCCACTGCCCTCCAGCTTGGTGACAGATCAAGATTCTGTTCAAAAAAAAACAAGCCAGGCGCAGTGGCTCATGCCTGTAATCCCAGCACTTTGGGAGGTAGAGGCAGGAGGATCACGAGGTCAGGAGATCGAGACCATGCTGGCTAACATGGTGAAACCCGGTCTCTACTAAAAATACAAAAATTCAGCCGGGTATGGTGGCAAGCACCTGTAGTCCCAGCTACTCAGGAGGGCAAGATAAGAGAATCACTTGAACCCGGGAGGCGGAGGTTGCAGTGAGCCGAAATCATACCACTGCACTCCAGCTTGGGCAACAGAGCAAGACTCGGTCTGAAAAAGAAAAAAAAAACACCAGTTCCCTGCTTTAAAATAGTTTACAGTTTATTATCTAATGAAGTGATATAAACAAAAGACACCATGAACCACAGCTTCCTTAGTTCCATTCATTTGATTTCATTTCAATTTGATTGGTTTTTGCATGTGTATTTTTTTTTACATTTTTTTTTTTTTTTTTACAGACCGGATCTGGCCCTGTAGCCCAGGCTGGAGTGCAGTGGCACGATCATAGCCCAGTCTAACCTCAAATTCCTGGGCTCAAGGGATTCTGCTGCCTCAGCCTCTCAACTCGATAGAACTATAAGCTCTTGCCACCCTGCCCAACTAAATTTTATTTTATTTTATATTTATTAAAAAAAATTTTTTTTGACAGAGTCTTACTCTGTCACCCAGACTGCAGTGCAGTGGCACAATCTCAGCTCACTGCAACCTCTGCCACCTGGGTTCAAGTGATTCTCCTGCCTCAGCCTCCCGAATACCTGGGATTACAGGTGTCTGCCACTGTACCTGGCTAATTTTTGTTTTTGTTTTTGTTTTTTTTTGAGATGAAGTCTCGCTCTGTTGCCCAGGCTGGAGTGCAGTGGCGCCATCTCGGCTCACTGCAAGCTCCGCCTCCTGGGTTCACACAATTCTCCTACCTCAACCTCCCAAGTAACTGGGACTACAGGTGCCCGCCACCACACCCAGCTAATTTTTTGTATTTTGTTTAGTGAGTCACTGTGCCCGGCCTAATTTTTGTATTTTTAGTAGAGATGGGGTTTCACCATCTTGGCCAGGCTGGTCTTGATCTCCTGACTTGATGATTCACCTGTCTCAGCCTCCCAAAGTGCTGAGATTCCAGGGTGTGAGCCATTACGCTCGATTTTTTTTTTTTTTTTTGGTAGGGAAGGTATCTTGCGATGTTGTCCAGACTGGTCTTCAACTCCTGGGCTCAAACAATCCCTTCACCTTGGCCTCCCAAAACACTGGGATTATAGGTGTGAGTAAGCATGCGTGGCCAACATCTAGATCATTTATTTTTCTTTTCTGAGACAGGTTCTTGCTCTGTCACCCAATCTGGAGTGTGGTGGCTCGATCTTCACTCACTGCAGCCTCTGCCTCCAGGTCCAAGCTGTCCTACCACCTCAGCGTCCCGAGTAGCTGGGACTACAGGCACAGGCCACCATGATCAGCTAATTGTGCGTGTGTGTGTGTGTGTGTG
>NW_012112697.1:5719098-5720110 GCF_000951035.1 Colobus angolensis palliatus
GGTCAAAAAAAAAAAAAAAAGAAGGCAGAAGGAGAAAGAGAAGGATCAGAAAGGGAAGGCATAGGGGAAGGGGAAAAGTGATGCTCCCTTTGCATCCCATTGAGGTACACAGGGAAAAAAAAAGAAGAGTGATGCTCTGAGAAAACACCGAGTGTTAGGCCAGGCGCAGTGGCTCATGCCTGGAATCCCAGCACTTTGGGAGGCTGAGGCGGGGGAATCACCTGAGGTCAGGAGTTCAAGACCAGCCTGACCAATATGGAGAAATCCCATCTCTACTAAAAATACAAAAATTAGTGGGACATGGTGGCGCATGCCTGTAATCCCAGCTACTCGGGAGGCTAAGGCAGGATAATCTCTTGAACCCAGGAGGCGGAGGTTGCAGTAAGCCAAGATTGTGCCATTGCACTCCAGCCTGGGCAACAAGAGTGAAACTGTCTCAAAAAAATAAATAAATAGGCTGGGCGCGGTGGCTGACGCCTGTAATCCCAGCACTTTGGGAGGCCGAGGCAGGTGGATCACGAGGTCAGGAGATCGACACCATCCTGGCTAACACAGTGAAACCCCGTCTTTACTAAAAATACAAAAATTAGCCGGATGTGGTGGCGGGCGCCTGTAGTCCCAGCTACTCGGGAGGCTGAGGCAGGAGAATGATGTGAACCCAGGAGGTGGAGCTTGCAGTGAACCGAGATCGCGCCACTGCACTCCAGCCTGGGCAACAGAGAGGGACTCCAGCTCAAACAAACAAACAAATAAATACATACATATAAATAAATAAATAAATAACAAGTATTAGTGAAGATGTGGAGAAATTGGAAGCCTGTCCACTGCTGATGGGAGTGGAGAATGGTGCAGCAGCTATGGGAAACAGTATGGCGCTTCTCATAAAATTAACACTAGAATTACTAGGTCTGGATGGAACAGGCAGGGTTTGCAAAAGGATCAACAAGTCTTTGTCTACAGATTTATTACATCCGTCTTTGGAAGAAGAAAAGAAAAATCATAAAACAAGCGG
>NW_012112697.1:5727271-5728933 GCF_000951035.1 Colobus angolensis palliatus
CCAGTTACTCGGGAGGCTGAGGCAGGAGAATGGCGTAAAACCCGGGAGGCGGAGCTTGCAGTGAGCTGTGATCCGGCCACTGCACTCCAGCGCGGGCGACAGAGCGAGACTCCGTCTCAAAATAAAAAATTAAAAAAAAAAAAAGAAAGTAAATTGCTAGTGGGGCATAGTGGGGCACAGTGGCTCACACCTGTAATCCCAGTACTTTGGGAGCCCCAGGTGGATGGATCACCAGATCAAGAGTTCAAGACCAGCCTGACCAAGATGGTGAAACCCCGTCTCCACTAAAAACACAAAACAATTACCTGGGCGTGGTGTTGCCTGCCTGTAATCTCAGGTACTCGGGAGACTGAGGCACAGAATTGCTTATAAGCAGGAGGCGGAGCTTGCAGTGAACCGTGATTGCGCCACTGCACTCCAGCCTGGGCGACAGAGTAAGACTCTATCTCAAAAAAATAATAATAATAAAAATAAAAAAGAAAAGAAATTGCTAGGTCAAATGTTTGTGCATTTGTAATTGTTAAGATATTACCATCATACAGGTGGCACAGATTTCCAGTTACACTAGCAGTGGATATGGATGCCCCACACTCTTGCCAAGATAGTTATCAAGCTTTTTGATCGCTGCCAATCTGGTATGTGAAAAATGATATCTCAGTGTGGTGATTTTCATCTGCATTTCTTTTTTTTTTAAGATGGAGTTTTTCTCTCGTCGTCCAGGCTGGAGTGCAATGGCATGATCTTGGCTCACTGCAACCTCCGCCTCCCACTTTCAAGCAATTCTCCTACCTCAGCCTACCAAGTAGCTGGGACTACAGGTGTGTGCCACCATGCCGGGCTAATTTTTGTATTTTTAGTAGAGACAGGGTTTCACCATCTTGGCCATGCTGGTCTCGAACTCCTGACCTCGTGATCTGCCCACCTCAGCCTCCCAAAGTGCTGGGATTACAGGCGTGAGCCACTGCGCCCGGCCTGCATTTCTTTTGAGAGTGATGTGGGGCTGGGCGCGGTAGCTCACGCCTGTAATCCCAACACTTTGGGAGGCCGAGGTGGGGGGATCACCTGAGGGTAGGAGTTCAAGACAAGCTTGACCAACATGGAGAAACCACGTCTCTACTAAAAACACAAAAATTAGCAGGGCATGGTGGCGCTTGCCTGTAATCCCAGCTACTCGGGAGGCTGAGGCAGGATAATCACTTGAACCCAGGAGGTGGAGATTGTGATGAGCTGAGATCGTGCCATTGCACTCCAGACTGGGCAACAAGAGTGAAACTCTGTCTCAAAAAATAAATAAATAAATAAATAGCAAAAGTTAGTGAAGTTGTGGAGAAATTGGAAGCCTGTCCACTGCTGATGGGAGTGGAGAATGGTGCAGCAGCTATGGGAAACAGTATGGCGCTCCTCAAAAAATTAACACTAGGATTACTAGGTCTGGATGGGACAGGCAGGGTTTGCAAAAGGATCAACAAGTCTTTGTCTACAGATTTATTACATCCGTCTTTGGAAGAAGAAAAGAAAAATCATAAAACAAGCGGCTAGTTCAAAGTCCAGATTCTTATTTTATGGATGTAAAATGTTGAGATTGTCCCAAGATTACCATAGTTTTCAGCCATGCTCAGACAGTGGTTCTTTGTGTGGGTTGTTCAACAGTATCAGCCTACA
>NW_012112697.1:5730434-5731270 GCF_000951035.1 Colobus angolensis palliatus
GTGTTAGCCAGGATGGTCTCGATCTCCTGACCTCGTGATCCGCCCGTCTCGGCTTCCCAAAGTGCTGGGATTACAGGCTTGAGCCACCACGACCGGCCTTTTTTTTCTTTTTTTTTGATATAGAGTCTCGTTTTGTTGCCCAGGCTGGAGTACAGTGGTATGATCTCTGCTCACTGCAACCTCTGCCTCCTGGGTTCAAGCCATTCTCCTGCCTCAGCCTCCCAAGTAGCTGGGATTACAGGCATTTGCCACCATGCCTGGCTAGTTTTTGTATTTTTAGTAGAGACGGGGTTTCACCATGTTGGCCAGGCTAGTCTCAAACTCCTGACCTCAATGATCTGCCCGCCTCAGCCTCCCAAAATGCTGGGATTATGGGTGTGAGCCACCGTGCCAGCCTCATCTCTTCTATAATTATCAATTTAACCAACCTTGTTGTAGCTATCCCTATACCTCAACCCTGGATTATTTTGAAGCAAAAATTGAGAAAAAGACCCTGTCTCAAAAAAAAAAAAAGGAAGAAAAAAAGAAAATAAGACAAATAACACAATTGAAAGCAGGAGCTCAAAGAGATGTTTGTACACTCATGTTCATAGCAGTAGTATTTAAAATAGCCAAGAACTGCAAACAACCCATCATTGACAGACGAATGAATAAAGAAAACGTGGTATGTACATATAATAGAGTATTATTCAGCTTTACAAAGGAAGGAAATTCTGACATATGCTACAACATGGATGAACCTTGTGGACATTATGCTAAGTAGAATATGCTGGTCACAAGAGGACAAGTACTGTGTGATTGCACATTTCCTATTAGCTACTTGGTCATTTTCTTTT
>NW_012112697.1:5731940-5733112 GCF_000951035.1 Colobus angolensis palliatus
GTGGTGGGCGCCTGTAATCCCAACCAAATGGGGGGCTGAGGCAGGAGAATTGCTTGAACCTGGGAGGCAGAGGTTGTGGTGAGCCGAGATTGCACCACTGCACTCCAACCTGGGCAACAGAGTGAGACTTTGTCTTTAAAAAAAAAAAAAAGAGTGGGGGTGAGGGTGATGTTGACATGGGGCTGAGGCATCTGGGGAGAACTTACTAGAGGAAAGAAAACTCAAAGTGGACTTTGGACAGTCAGGCAGAATTTAGATGAATGGATAGGACAGGAAAGCACAGGGTAAATGGGTGGCCCAATTGGACAGGTAATTGGGAGGTAGTGCAGGTGATACGCTGGTGGGTCCTGTTGAAACTGAGGTCCCACCCAGGCAAAGACCTTTTAATTCTTCCTGAATAATCTGCTAACAGATATTTGAGAGATGGATGTAAACTCAGAAAGGCTCATTTAACTTCTGCCTGTGAGGGAATGTTGCCACTGCATGTGACTTGGACACAGAGGCAAAGTCCTTGTAAGCAGGGCATGGCAGGTGATTGAATGGGCAGACTCGGGACTGCATATGGATTACTGAGTCCCCTATGGGCTGTGATGGGAACAAATGAAAAGGAAAATCGAGGCCAGGTGCGGTGGCTCACACCTATAACCACAGCATTTTGGAAGGTCGAGGTGGGTGGATCAGTCGAGCCCAAGAGTTCCAGACCAGCCTGGGCAACATGGTGAGACCCTGTCTCTACAAAAAAACACAAAAACTAGCCAGGTGTGGTGGTGGCACATGCCTGTATTCCCAGCTACTCAGCAGGTGGCTGAGGTGGGAGGATTGCTTGAGTCTGGGAAGTCAAGGCTGGTGAGCCATGATTGTGTCACTGCTTTCCAGCATATATGACAAAGCAAGACCCTGCATCAAAAAAATAAAAAAAATAAAAAAAAAAAAAAGGAAGGCCAGACACGGTGGCTCATGCCTGTAATCCTAGCACTTTAGGAGGCTGAGGCAGGTGGATCACCTAAGGTCAGGAGTTTGAGACCAGCCTCACCAACATGGTGAAAACCCATCTCTACTAAAAATACAAAAATTAGTCCAGCATGTTGGTATACGTCTATAGACGCCCTGGCCAACGCGGCAAAACCCTGTTTCTACTAAAAATACAAAAAAAAAAAAAAAAAATTAGCTGG
>NW_012112697.1:5733907-5739064 GCF_000951035.1 Colobus angolensis palliatus
CTCCTGACCTCGTGATCCGCCCGTCTCGGCCTCCCAAAGTGCTGGGATTACAGGCTTGAGCCACCGCGCCCAGCCGACCTGTCTCTATTTTAAAAACAAAAGAAAATTAGCTGGGCATGGTGGTGTGTGCCTGTACTTCCAGCTCAGGAGGCTGAGGTGGAAGGATCCCTCAAGCCCAGGAGTTCGAGGATGCAGTGAGCCATGATCACACCACTGCACTCCAGCCTGGGTGAGACAGCAAGACCTCGTGTCTAAAATGAAAAAAAAAGTTGGTAAGAACAGATTTTAATTTGTAATACACTACTGCAATAGGGAAGAGGGTCCATTGTGAACTTAGCCCAACTTTGATTTGTACAGAAGTGACTGGGAATTTAAATTTATTTTTTAGAGATGGGGTCTTGCTATGTTGCCCAGGCTGGTCTCAAACTCCTGTCCTCAAGTGATGGTGCCACTTCGGCCCCCAGAGTAGCTGGGATTACAGGCACAAGTCAGTGAGTCTGGCAAGATAACTTGTATTTTTTGTTTGTTTTATGACAGAGTCTTGCTCTGTTGCCCAGGCTGGAGTGCAGTGGTGCGATCTCAGCTTGTTGCAAGCTCTGCCTCCCAGGTTCAAGTTATTCTCCTGCGTCAGCCTCCCAAGCAGCTGCAACTACAGGCACCCACCACCACGCCTGGTTAATTTATATGTTTTTAGTAGAGATGGGCTTTCGCCATGTTGGCCAGGCTGGTCTCGAACTCCTGACCTTAAGTGCTCCGCCTATCTCAGCCTTCCAAAGTGCTGGGATTACGGGTGTGAGCCACTGCTCTTAGCCGAAACACTTTAAAACTTGTGTTTCAGAGTGGATGAAGGAGTAGGGAAGGTGGCAAGCAGGGGTTCGGTAGACTCAAGAACATGAAAAATTGTAAAGGATCGGGCAATGTACAGCTCTGTCCAGTAGCTGGCAATTATTGAAGTTAGGATTCTATCCTCCCACATCATCCTTCAGGATGATGACATTCAAGGAATGGCTTTCAGGTCCTTGAGAAAGACACTCTTGAGTTGTAGAAGATACTTATACATCTCAAAGGATCAGAGAAGGAATTCACAATTGTGAGCCCTTTTTAGTAAATGCTCTGAGAAAGTGTAGCTGGAGCCTATGGTTGGGTGTTGCCTGGAACAGTCAATTCTTTCAGCAGTGGCGGGCTTTCTCAGGCAGGCACTTTTAGGTGGGATTGGGTCATGCTAAGATGTGACCTTGAACTGTTAGAAACTATATTAGTGTTTAAGTCTTTTTTTTTTTTTTTCCTGAGACGGAGTCTCACTCTGTTGCCCAGGCTGGAGTGCTGTGGTGCAGTCTCTGCTCACTGCAACCTACACTTCCTGGGTTCAAGCAATTCTCTGCCTCAGCCTCCTCAGTAGCTGGGATTACGGGTGCCCGCCACCACGCCCCACTAATTTTTTGTATTTTCAGTAGAGACAGAGTTTCACCATCTTGGCCAGGCTGGAAGAGTTCAGGCCACCCCTGAACTCCTGACCTCGTGATCCACCCACCTTGGCCTCCCAAAATGCTGGGATTACAGGCGTGAGCCACTGCACCCAGCTTTCTTTTCTTTTTTATAAATAGAGACAGGGTTTTTCCATGTTGCCTAGGCTGGTCTCAAACTCCTAAGCTCAGACAATCTATGTGCCTAGGCCTCCTAAAGTGCTGGGATTACAGGCGTGAACCACCATGACCGGCCTTTGTAGAAGCCTTTTAATGTGGAGGGAGAAGGGTGGGTAAAATCACTTGAGTTGAGAGTCTGTACGTGTTTTTTTTGTTTGTTTGTTTGTTTTTTTTTTTTTGAGACGGAGTCTCACTCTGCCGGTTAGGCTGGTGCACAGTGGCACGATGTCGACTCACTGCAACCTCCACTCCCCTCCAGGTTCAAGCTGTTCTCCTGCTTCAGCCTCCTGAGTAGCTGGGATTACAGGTGCCTGCTACCATGCCCGGCTAATTTTTGTACTTTTAGTAGAAACGGGGTTTCACCATCTTGGCCATACTGGTCTTGAACTCCTGACCTCATGATCCATCTGCCTCAGCCTCCCAAAGTGCTGGGATTACAGGCGTAAGCCACCATGCCTGGCCCTTTTTTGTTTAAGACAGAGTCTCACTCTGTTGCCCAGGCTGGAGTGCAGTGACAGGATCTCAGCTCACTGTAACCTCCACCTCCCAGGTTAAAGCAATTCTCATGCCTCAGCCTCCCAAGTAACTGGGATTACAGGCACGCACTACCACGCCCAGCAAAGTTTTGCATTTTTGGTAGAGACCAGGTTTCATCATGTTGGTCAGGCTGGTCTTGAACTCCTGGCCTCACGTGATCCACCTGCCTCAGCCTCCCAGAGTGCTGGGATTACAGGCATAAACCACAGTGCCCAGCCTATTTTTTTAGTATATGCTAAACAAGGGGTGGATTATTCATGAGTTTGCTGGGAAAGGGGTGGGCAATTCCCCAAAGTAAGGGTTCCTCCACGTTTTAGACCATATAGGGTAACTGCCGGGTGTTGCCATGGCATTTGTGAACTGTCATGGCACTGGTGGGAGTGTCTCTTAGCATGTTAATGCATTCTAATTAGCATATAACGAGCAGCGAGGATGACCAGAGGTCACTTTCGTCACCATCTTGGTTTTGGTGGGATTTGGCCAGCTTCTTTAACGCCACCTGTTTTATCAGCAAGGTCTTTGTGACCTGTGTCTTGTGCAGACCTATCTCATCCTGCGACTTAGACTGCCTTAACCTTTAGGGAACACAGCCCAGGAGGTCTCGGCTTTATTTTACCTAGTCCCTATTCAAGATGGAGTTGCTCTGGTTCAAATGCCTCTGACACTGGGATTATAAGCTTGAGCCACTGAGCCCAGCCAAGAGTCTGTAGTTTTTATGGGCCAAGATTGAGGCCTAGTTGAGAAGGGGGCTTGGCGAAGCTTGTCTAGAGTTTGGTCAAGGAGTTTGGTCAGCTGACAGGTGGAAGAGTCTGGGTTCCTCCTGCTTGAGGGTGATGCTTACTAAGCTTTCTTTTTCAGCAGTTTGTAGCTGCAAGAACAGCAAAATAATAGGTAGTAAGAAGGGCCCACCTGGGTCAAAATGAGAACCATTCTTGGCTGGGTGTGGTGCTGGCACTTTGGGTGGCCAAGGTGGGCATATCACTTGAGGTCAGGAATTCCAGACCAGCCTGGCCAACATAGTGAAACCCTGTCTCTATTAAAAATACAAAAATTAGCCAGGTGTGGTGGTGCATGCCTGTAATCCCCGCTGCTCTGGAGGCTGACGCACAAGAATCACCTGAACCCCGGAGGCACAGATTGCAGTGAGCCGAGATCATGCCACTGCATTCCAGCCTGGGCGATGTAGCGGGACTCTGTCTCAAAACAAATAAACAAAAAGAATGAGAACCTTTCTCAGTACCTGACAGCCAGGAATCTACTGCCCCACCTCCCACTTCCCCAGCCTGTCTTAGGCCATAGCCCACCCAGAGGTAGCAGATACTACTAAACTGACCTTGCCCTAGGGGTTTGATATTACAAATCCTGGCTTGTATCCATGGCTTGGAAAGTAGCACCAGGCATGCCCCTGCTGCCCACCTTGCACGAGAAAAACCTTCCCAGCTTCAGGGGGAATTTCAAGGGGTAAGGCCTGGAACACCTGCAGGCAGATGGCCCAAGTAGTATCTTCCTTTAGGGAGTGTACTGATTTGCTGCTATTAAAGATAGCATTCCTGGCAGAGCACAGTGGCTCACATGTGTAATCCCAGCACTTTGGGAGGCTGAGGCAGGAGGTTCGCTTGAGCCCAGCCTGGGCAACATGGGAAAACCCTATCTCTACAAAAAACACAAAATTTAACCGGGTATGCTGGCACATGCCTGTAGTCCCAGCTACTCAGGAGGCTGAGGTGGGAGGATCTGTTGAGTCTGGGAGGTGGAGGCTGCAGTGAGCCGTGATCACCTCACTGCACTCCAGCCTGGGCGACAGTGAGACCTTGAGCAAAAACAAAGAGCATTCCTGGGCTAAACTGGACTAGACAGGGACCCTGCCTTCCCGGGTTTGGCTCTTCAGGGCCATTATTAATTATCCCACAGAAGGGCCATCCTTGAAAGAGGATACCGGTGTGCTAGCAGCAAACACCAACAGCAGAGGTTATCAGGTTATCAAAGTAGTAACCGGCAGCATGAGTAACACCTGGAAACGGGGTAGCAATGCCAATTCTGGGGCCTGCCCTAGTGCTAAAAGAACCAGAAGCTGAGAGTGAGGGCAGCAATCTCCGTTTAAACAAGCTCACCAAGAGGATCCCATACACACCAAAAATTCAGAACCACTTTAGCCTCACCTCAGCCTGTTGGAGGGCGAAACTGCGGTCCACCTGGAGTTTCATAAAGGTTTTGAACTAGGTGCGGAAGTTAGGGAAAGGATGAGCTAAGAAAAGACATGCCAAATATTTAAAATGCATTCACTTTGCCCTCAACAGTAGGAAGCTACGGGCATCTAAGAGAGAGCCTGCGATGGGAGATGCCCCCGTGGATGAGGAAACAACAGACACTCTGCCCCCTTTTCCTCTTTTCCCGGGTGGGGAATACAAAGTCCATCGAGGCCAAACCCCCGCCTGCACCGCTGATGGGGTCTCTCTCCCCTGGGGCCAGGGCGCAGCGTCCCCACCGCAGCTCCGGCTTTCAGAGCCCGGGCGTGAAGCCAAGCTGGCCTCAGGTCGCGGCTCTTTGAAAGCGCGAGTGGGAACAGTGCCCTCCGGCCGGGCTCGTCCTCAGCTGGCCACAGCAGCATCTGAGAGGCGTCCTCGGCTAGTGTGCACCTCCCTGGAAACCCATGTATCCGAACCGGCTCCGGGCAGTCTGCTCCAGCCGCCCGAGCCTGGCCTTCTGAGAATGAAGACTTCCCATCCCCCTCCTTCTCCCCTCCTGCGGGGCGGACCCCCTGAGCCCCAGCGAAACTACAAAGCCCACAATCCCCGGGGTGCACGCGCTGTCTTCTGGGAGATGTAGTCCTGGACGCGGGGCGCCCCCAGCGGCCCAGCGCCGTCTGGACTCCATATCCCAGCATGGCGGCGCGCGTGCGGGGGGCGGAGGGAGGGAGAAACGGGGAGGATGTGAATGGGGTGGGGGCAGTCGCCCCTGTCCCCCACCCTTCCCTTCA
>NW_012112697.1:5739487-5745967 GCF_000951035.1 Colobus angolensis palliatus
CCGGTCCAGCCCGGCAACTTCCCCCGGGCCGGGGCGCCGGGCTCCCTCGTGTAGGCGGGGGTCCGCGCGCGTTGGCCTCATTCCGGATCCCTGCCTTCTGCTCTGCACGTCCAGCCGCTCCCAGCCTCCCAGGGCTCCCGCTCCGCTCCTTTGCCGGTAGCCTCCAGCCCCAGCCCCAGCCCTCGGAAGAGCTCCCTGCCCTGGTCCCGACTTCCATTCCACTCCCTAGTTCGTACCCCTAACCCCTGGCTCTCCCGGCCTCTGCTCCACCTGGGAGACCCCGGCCCCACTCTTGGCCGGAGCCTGTCTGCCCCATCAGCACCTCTCTCCTCTCTCCCCTGTGATCTTTCCCCTACCTGGCACTGCCCCCTAACCACCCTCAGTGGCCCAGTTCTCACGGCTCGACCTTCCTACTTCAAGGAAACTGAAGCACCGCGTAAGCCAGAAACTTGGCCAGTGCTCCAATCCCGTGGAGGCTGGCCTGAACCCCGTCTCTCCTCTCCCCTGTTCCTTCTCTGCCTTGGAATGGAAGTCATTTCTTCCCCCCAGTCATTACCCTGTGACTGGACCAAACTTCCACCCCCTGCTACAGCTCTGGGCTGAGCTCACCACCCATTGCTTGCTTGCTCAAGTTAGCCTTTCGAGTTATCTTTTGCCAACTGCATCCACCTCCCGTCTCCCATCTTGCCTCTTGCTTTACAGCTGCGTAAAGGAGCGGAGGACTGAGTTAAAAGTGGTGTTGGAGAAAGGGGCTAGAGAGGTGCTGGGGCAGGCAGGGACCTGGGGCCTCTTTTCAGTCAAAGCCTCCAAGGGGGTACACGCACTCTGGGGCCTCTGGCCAGTAACTCACACTCCTGCCTCGTCTTTTCTTTGGGACAGATGTTGGGAAGCTGGTTGGCCACCCCTTCCTTGCCCGGTGGGCTCTGAAGCCTCTCTGAGGTGGAAGGTATCCCTGGTTTTTAGAGAGATGGTGGCATAAGAGGAGTCTGGGAGACCACACCCCTAAGCTTCATCTTGCTTCTGCTGCTAACTTTGTAGGGGTTGCCCTTTCAGGGAGGGATGCCTGCTGGCTGCCCTGATCTCTCTGTGGAGGAAGGCACAGAGTATGTGGGCGGTGATCTCAAGTTTTGTCGTGGTGCTCAGGATTTAGAGGGAACAAGGGCTCAGAAAGGTGGCACAGATTTGCCTGTATTATTCAGTTTTTTGTTTTGTCTTCTTCAGATTTTTTTTTTTGGGGGGGCGGGGGAGCGGAGGAGGATGGTCATCCATTCTACCCCAGTCCCCATTTTCCCAGTGGGATGGGTGGAGGAAGGGAGGGACGGGAGGCTCCAGGCGTTCTGTGGGGTCCTGAAGGAGCAATTTTGATCTGAACCAGATGGTTCACTGCTTCAGCAACCCCCTTCCCAGCCCTCCCCCTTGGCTGTGAATTGGATGCTTTTAACCTTGTAACTTGAGAATGGAGGAAGGGAGGCCAGGGGGCCAACTGTCTGTGTGGGTGTTTATGTCTGCCTCTGCACCCTTGCTTGCAAGCCTGGCAGGGGCCTGTGGGAGTGACCATGCCTGGGAGTGCATTGTTGTGATGTGCTGTGGCACGCTGATGGCTCCTGGGAACTTTTGGAGTGCAAATCCCAGATAAAGCCAAGCTTCTAAGAGCAATTGGCTATGGTCTCAGGGGAGCATTTCTACTCCAGCCAAGCCTCAGGGTAAGGACCACTCTTCCTGAGAAGGCACCTGAGATTAAGGAGTCTGCAATACCAGGATTGGGGATTTGGGGTGGCTTGATTTTTCCATGTCTATTCTTGGCAAAAGAAGACCTGAGGGGTGGGGTCTAGGGAGAGGGATGGGAAATGGATTCTTTTGCGTTGTTCTATACCACATCCTGCCTTATTTTGGCGGTATTTGTGTACTTCGTTTTGGCTCTCATTAGACTGTGGATGCTCTTAAAACGCGTCCTCATTTTTTGAAATACCACCACCTGGCTTGGTCCTCAGCACATAGTGGGTGTTCAGTAAGTGAATTACAGCAGAAGGTCTCATGGTTACAGGTTTAGGGAAAGATTCTTCACCCTTGACTGAGAGTCAGAGTCCCCTGGAGAGCTGGTTAAGGCACAGATTGTGTGTGTGGGGGGACTCCAGAGTTTTATGGTTTAATCTGGGTGAAGCCTATATTTTGCATCTCTCTCCAGCTCCCTAGGGCTACCACTTTGAGAACCACTGGTTTGGGGCCATCACAATTGCTTGAGAGATTAATCCAAGCAGATGTAAAGTCGTTCTTTGTTTTGAGATGGAGTCTCACTCTGTTGCCCAGGCTGGAGTGCAGTGGCACGATCTCGGCCCACTGCAGCTTCCGCCTCCAGGGTTCAAGCGATTCTCTTGTCTCAGGCTGGTTGGCCACGCCTTCCTGGGGTGACAGGAACCTAGGATTACAGGCATATGCCAGGACACCCGGCTACTTTTTGTATTTTTAGTAGAGACGGAGTTTCACCATGTTTGCTAGGCTGGTTTTGAACTCTTGACCTCAGGTGATAGGTGATCCCCCCGCCTTGGCCTCCCAAAGTGCTGGGATTACAGGCGTGAGCCACCGCTCCTGGCCAGAGGTAAAGTCTGTTTTTTTTTTTTTTTGAGACAGAGTCTTGCTCTGTCACCCAGGCTGGAATGCAGTGGCACAATATCAGCTCACTGCAACCTCTGCCTCTCAGGTTCAAGCGATTCTCCTACCTCAGCCTCCCCGGTAGCTGGGATTACAGGTATCTGCCACCATGCCCGGCTAATTTTTGTATTTTTAGTAGAGATGGAGTTTCTCCATGTTGGCCAGGCTGGTCTCGAACTCCTTCAGGTGCCCCACCCGCCTCAGCCTCCCAAAGTGTTGGGATTAGAGGTGTGAGCTGCTGCACCCAGCTAGATGTAGTCCTTTTTTTTTTTTTTTTGAAATGGAATTTCCCTCTTGTTGCCCAGGCTGGAGTGTAATGGCATGATCTCAGCTCACTGCAATCTCTGGCTCCCAGGTTCAAGCTATTCTCCTGTCTCAGCCTCTCGAGTAGCTGGGGCTACAGGCACTTGCCACCATGCCCGGCTAATTTTTGTATTTAAAGAAGTTTTTTTTTATTTTTTGAGATGGAATTTTGTTCTTGTTGCCCAGGCTGGAATGCAATGGCACGATGTCAGGTCACCGCAACCTCCACCTCCCGGGTTCAAGTGATTCTCCTGCCTCAGCCTCCCAAGTAGCTGGGATTACAGGCATGTACCACCACGCCCATCTAATTTTTTTGTGTTTTTAGTAGAGATGGAGTTTCTCCATGTTGGTCAGGCTGGTTCCAAACTCCTGACCTCAGGTGATCTGCCTGCCGTGGCCTCCAAACTGCTGAGATTACAGGCATGAGCCACTGTGCCTGGCCAGCTAGATGTAAAGTCTTAAGAGGGACTTTCTTCCACCTTACTTCCCGACCAGGCTATTCTGGCAGCTGTACTGCTTTGGCTTTTCTTTCATTCTGATGCTGCCTAGGATTGGTAATGATTGGAAGGACACTGCCCCACGGTTATGTGAAGGAAGGCCCCACAACCAAGCAGGAAATTGAGGAGCTGTGGCTTTGGAAAAGGGTGACTGTGTGGACATAGTGAAGCAAATTGCTGAACTGGGCCCTCGTCTGGCCTGTGCCTGTTTCCCCAACCAAATGGGTTGGGGTGCCTGCCAAGTAAAGTCCTACCATGGCTGCACACTAGACAGGATGCCTGGGAGTCTTTGAAATTTAGAAAAGCAGGAGGCATCACTTACATTGTGCTTTGCAGAGCATTTTCCAGCTGTTGTTTTATAGGTCAGTGGAACATTTATAAGGCAGATACAGACTTAGGTAGGGTTACTGAGGAACAGAGAGATACACTGTGGGTCACACAGCGGCCCTGGGACTCCTGATTCCAACGCCAACGGAATAGCTTGAATCATGGCTGCTGTTCATTGAGTGCTTGCTGCCAGCCAGGCACAGTGCTAGGTGCTCTCTGGTGTTAGCGAATCCTCACAGCAACACTGCAAGGCTGGCGTTGTTGTCGCTGCTTTGTAGATGATGAACTGAGACTCACAGAACTTATCAGTCATGCCCAAACAGACAGCAGGAGGATCTGGGATTGAAACTCATGTCTTTCTGCCGCACAGCCCCTGCTCTTACTTCCTGCTGCTTGTTGTGCTCAACAAACCTTAAATGTCCTTTGGGGTCGTCTGCCCCCAAAAGTCTGAATTTTGTTTGTTTGTTTTTGAGATGAAGTCTCATTCTGTCGCTAGGCTGGAATGCAGTTTTGTGATCTCGGCTCACTGCAACTTGCGACTGCTGGGTTCAAGTGACTCTTGTGCCTCAGACTCCCAAGTAACTGGGATTACAGGCACATTCCACCACGCCCAGCTAATTTTCGTTTTGTTACTAGAGACAGGGTTTTGCCATGTTGGCCAGGCTGGTCTCAAACTCCTGACCTTGTGATCTGCCCACCTCAGCCTCCCAAACAGCTGGGATTACAGGTGTGAGCCACTGTGCCTGGCCAAGTCTGAGTTTTTTTGAGCCGAGAACTTTGCTGAGTGTTGTGGAGGAGACTAATGTCCAAGTTGCTGTCCCCTGGGAGGGGGATAAGACAAGTCCACCAGTAGATCTACAGGGAAGCGGCCAGTTAAAGGAGGTCTAAGTCATCCCCACAGGGGGCTCAGGAAAGGCATTTGGGATGGGTCTCTAAGGGTAGGTTTCCAGGCAGGGCCTGTGGGCTGGAGGGGTGTGCAGGCCAACAGGTACAAAGACAGGCTATCACAAGGCACATTTAGGGAGTTGTCCCTTTTGTCTAGGGACATAGGGGATTTATTTAGAAAGTATTAAGGAATCCTGTTTGGTGGCAAGCAGAAACTTGGCTGTCTTTGGCAGGAAAGCACTTCCTTGGAAAGCTGTGGGAACTATAAAATCAGAGTGATGACTCAGGACCCAGGTCCCCTCCAGGGTCTTGGAGTGGGTACAGCAGGGACCAAAGGCCAGACTCTTCAGGGAACCGCTGTTGCCAGGATGCATCTACTGCAGCTGTGCTCAGTCATTTTGTCACCACTTGGGATTCATATCCGAGGGAGGAAATGTCTGGTTGGCCCAACCTGGGCCGTGTTCCCTTGTTCCCTTCCTTGGCCAGTGAAGGGCTGGTGGCATGTTGGGCAGTTCCCTCGCAACCCTGCATCCAAAAGCAAAAGTCTCCAGAAGGAGAGAAAATAGACACTGCAAAAAATCAGTCCAGACAGGTGCTGGATAAGGACTTGAACTGATGGGTGGTGACACAGGGGGCTTTAGTCTGACTAGTTTCTGAGCAGACTGAGGGCAAACTGACAGCACAGTGTGGCTGGGTCATAAGGGGACAGGGAGAGGAGGGAGGGAGGAGATGGAGAAGTAGATAGAGTCCAGGTGAGATATCATGCAGGCTGGCACTTGGCAATAGAAGTGGAAAAGAGGGAACAGAGTGTAGAGAGCTTGCAAAAGTAGCTGTTTTCGGAGCAGACACTTGATGGGCTGGGGCTTGTAGTTTCAGTGCCTAATAATGAGAGCTGGTTCCTTTACTGAAATGGGGCAGTCAGGAGGAGGAAGAGTTTAGGAGAAGGTGATGTGGACTTGCTTTGGAGGAGCTGTGTGCTTATGCTGACCACACAACTGGAATCCTGGTGAGCTGTCTGAGATTGGGGGCCTTGCCCTGAGGCTGTGGGGCCACTGAGCCCCAGAGACTCTCTAGGTGCTGGAGGCAGCTGGGGCTCTCTGCCAGCTGGGTGCTTTTGCATCTCTTCTGTTTCCACATGCAGCCTGGGATGGGCTTCTCCTCCTTCCCCTTCTGTCCTTTCAGTTCCCATGTCCCAGCTTCCCTCCCACACACCTGAGCCCTTACCAACTAAAGGGCCTGGCCCTGCTTTCTGAAACTGAGTTTTCCTTCCTCTCTGCTCAGAATGCTTGTTAATGGTAAGTCCTCATCAGCTATTAGGGTAGACATCTCCAAGTGACATGTCACAAGGAGGGGGTCTGAACTTTACCTGCTATCTGGGCTTTTTCTTCCAGTTATGCCATGCTCATCAGGGACCCCTGCCTATGTCCCTAACTAGCCATTTTAGAGTACTTCTTGTTGCTATTTATAAATTATTGTTGTAGTTACAACACATTGTCAAGCTTCCATGTTGCCATTGCGGACCTTGTGGGGTTCCAGGGCACAGGCTGGGCTTTGGGCAATCCTAGCTTTCCAGCTGAGCCCTGGCGGTTTCCTGCTGCAGAAATGGGTGGGAGGGAGGGAACAGAGTTGTCTTGGGTGGAGGCAGGAGGAGCTATGCTGAAGGGTGCCTTATCCCTGTGAATTCTTAGAGGAGTTCATCTGCCTGGAGTGAAGAGGACTTTACTTCAATTCAAATATATGTGCTGTTTTACCATCTTTTTTTTTTTTTTTTTTTGAGACGGAGTCTCGCTCTGTCGCCCAGGCTGGAGTGCAGTGGCCG
>NW_012112697.1:5746787-5761658 GCF_000951035.1 Colobus angolensis palliatus
GCCTCAGCCTCCCAAAGTGCTGGGATTACAGGCGTGAGCCACTGCGCCTGGCCAGTTTTTTTTTTTTTTTAAGAGATGGAAGTTTTGCTGTGTTTCCCAGGCTGGTCTTGAACTCCTGGCTTCAAGTCATCCTCCCACCTGGCTAAATTTTATTTGCATGGTGGTGACACATAATTGTGCATAATTAACACAACACACATAGTTCTGGTATCAGATTTTGAAAACAACCCAGCTTTTTCTTTCGGATGCTATTTCCAGGTGAATGGGCCCATCCTCCTGGGAGGTGGCATTGTGGGGCTCAGGGGCAGAGAGGGGACCCTGAGGTGTTAAGGCATGACCCAAGTACCTGCTCTGCTTTCTCTCTTGACTGAGCAGTCCTAGCCCTGCGGGCAGGCAGCAATCCCCAGCCTCAGCAGGTCAGCAGCCTTTGGAGGGAGAAAATTGGCAATAAATGTTAATAGCTAATTGGTCTACAGGGAACTACTTTGGTGTGGAAAAATCAACAGGTTATTTGTGTGGCTAAAGGGAACTTAGAGGGACTAGGGCTGACAGTGAAGAGGGGAAGGTGAGGAGAGGCATAGGTCAGGGGATTGCCCTGCCCTGTCACCCCCTTCTCTCCACCCCCTGCTGCCTCCTTCTCGCCCCCTCCTTCCTGTCGTCTTCACAGGCTTCCTTTGAGTTTGCAAGGGACATTAGTAGAATATGGAATATCCCCTGCCCTGTAAGGTTTCCCCAATCTTTGTTCCTACCCAAGTTCAGTTAAACACAAAGCACCAGCGATTTGATGCAGGCAGTGAATTGGAACCTGAGTTTCAGGGGGAAGTGAAAGTTTCTGTGGGCCTGTGTGGAGTCTGTATGCTACACAAGAAAAGATGGCAGCAACCAAAGGGAATGAGGCTGTGTGGGAAAGTAAAGGGGGAGGAGAGAACCCCGGCCTTCTCGGTTCCCATCTCTCTTGGGTGCTCTAGGGAGCAATGTGAGTCCCGGGTTCGGGTTGCCAGACCACAAGGGAGTTTCTGGGGCCTGGCCCTCTCTCTGTTCCTTCCTGTCCCAGAGGGCTTAGTATTTCCCTGGATTCAGGCCTGTTTAGTGTTTGGCTGTTTCCTGGGGCCTCCAGCATGGCTCACAGGAGATCCCAGGTCCATGGGTAGGAGGAGATGGTGAGGAGAGGAATGGGCACCCTGTTCATGCTCCCCTCATGAAGGGGACAAACGTTGGCACTTGCTTACACTGGAAGAGGCTGTGGCATGGGAAGCAGGTCAATGGTTTGTGTCAAGGAGGTGCAGCCCAAGATCACAGTGGTGGCTGTTTGATGAAGGATTTTCCTCAGTGCGAAAAGCGATTTACTCTGGTCCTTAAAGCAGCAGTGGGCAGACTTTTAGAATGAGTGTGAGTTTTAATCTCAAGTGGCAGTGCCCTTGAGAGAATGTCTGCATTCCTCAGTTCCTTCAGACCTGGCTCAGGTATTTTGGAGGGCATGGTCTTCTACCCATGCTGCCAGTCCTGGCAGTTCCTGCCCAACCTGCATCCCTGGCCATACCCTCCTGTTCATGCTGTGCGGACAGAGTGAGGCCTGCTGGCCCTCTGTTGGCAGCGCAGAGGCCCAGGTGGAGGCCTGGGCTGGCCCAGGGCCCAAGAGCCTCAGGGCAGGTCTGTTTGGCTGTCCTCAAGGGAAAGCAGCTTGTTATTCTCAGGGGGCATGAGGGAGCAGCTGATTTTCACGGTCCAGGGTTTGGTCTGGTTGGAAGCATACAGGATTCTTGCTGCCTTAGCTACCCACAGGGTTTTGGTGCTGTGTGACCCAGGGCAAGTCATTGCCCTTCTCTAAGCCTGGGAGGCCGAGGCGGGCGAATCACCTGAGGTCAGGAGTTCAAGCCTAGCCTGGCCAATACGGCAAAATCCCATCTCTGCTAACAAGACAAAAAATTAGCCGGGTGTGGTGGAGGGCTCCTGTAATCCCAGCTACTGGGGAGGCTGAGGCCGGAGAATCACTTGAACCCGGGAGGCGGAGGTTGCAGTGAGATCACACCATGTCACTCGAGCCTGGGCAACAAGAGCGAAACTCTGCCTCAAAAGGAAAAAAAAAAAAATTTAAAGCCCTGCTCAGGGATTCACTCTTAAGCCATCTGGTCAGCCTGACAGAAGCCCGCCACAGCCTGAGTGGGGAGGTAGTACTGGGGGCCCAGGAGGTCATCGTGAGGGCCAGATGTCTGTGGGAATTGGCTTGAACTTTCTCCTAACCTGTTTGGATGCATTAAACAGCAACCAGCCTGCTCTGGCATCTGCCTGGAGAACTCGGGCTCCTGCAGCTGAGGGAACTGTGCTTGGTTCCCCTGCGTCCAGTAGTTCCTCATCCCCACTTCCAACTCCTGCTCTGTCCTGGATTCAGGCAGAAAACTCCATCTGGTCTCTTTCCTCCCTTCTTACTCTGGCCACCATTTAGGTCCTGGGGTGACTGTTAATAGGATTCCCAGTTTTTTATTTGCCAAGTTCTCCCCCACCCTTTTATGTCCTATGCTCTGCTCTAGCCAGGTTTTTTCCCAAAGCCAGGGTGGGAGGTGGAATCACAGACATCCTGGGAGGCGCTGGGTCAGCCTCACAGCCACGTGGCAGATCTGTGAGGAGTTGAGAACCCGCTTGGAAGGGGCGGGGTCGGATCTCATTATAGAGAAGAGGAGGAAGGTAGTGAGGAAAAGGCCACACATACCAAGATACAAAGGCCTGAACAGGCTGGGGACGTTTGGGGACCTTGAGGAGTCCAGTTTGAGCAGAGCATAAGGTTTCCTGGATAGTGTCCAAGAGGGAGGGGTAGGATAGAGGGGTCTGGGGAGAGATGGGCCCCAAGCCCCACCCTAGCAGGGAGGAAGGGGCAGGCTTTCCGGCAGCCTCTGGCTGTCCTGGGCTGGTCACAAAGAATTGTGCTTACAGGAAGTGTGGGAGGGGTTGTTAATGGCAGTTTGTTCACAGGCTGCAAAGCTGCCAAAGGTCAGTCTGATAAGAGGGAAGAGATAGACTCCTTGAGTTTTGTAATACCAGATAGCTGCCTTCTCTTAGCTGGCCCCACAGATACTGAGTTGATTTTGGTGCTGCTGCCGCTCTGTCATCTCCTGCTGAAATACACAGTCCCTGGCTTTCACCCAGCTGGGTTTCCCCTGCCTGGCCACCAGCTCCCTTTCCCATCTGCGGTCAGCTGTGCACTGGGGGAGGGGACAAACCTGGTAAGACTGAGCTCATTCTGAGCCTGACTCAGGAGTTTGAAGCCTCCCCAGGAGTGGCGCCAGGGCTGTGGATGGAGCAGTGACTTCCAGACCCTTTCCTTTCCATTTTGGTCTCAGGGTTATCCTGCAGCCCTGCCAGCCAGACCTGGGGCCTTTGGGGATTTCCGCCTTTACCCCAGAGCATTGGGAGGTCTGGCTTTTGTGCTGAGAGGAATTAGAGATGGGGATCTGATGAGATTTGCTTATGTGAAGGCCACTTTGGCTTCCCTATGAAGAAGGAGTTGAAGGGGGTCTGGTTTTTTTTGTTTTTTTTTTTTTTTGAGACAGAGTCTCGCTCAGTCGCCCAGGCTGGAGTGCAGTGGCCGGATCTCAGCTCACTGCAAGCTCCACCTCCCGGGTTCACACCATTCTCCTGCCTCAGCCTCCTGGCTTGAGCCACCGCGCCCGGCCAAAGGGGATCTGTTTAGTAGATCTGGAGCTTAAGTGGTTAGGAGGCTGCTGGAGGTGAAGAATGACATTTCCTTGGATGGAGTGATGATTGTAGACAGAGCAAGAAATTGAAAGATCTGAGAGACATTTCAGTGGTAAAAATTAGTTGAGATTTGTAATAGATTGGCTGTGAGAGACTGAGGAAGGAGGGCTCACATATGATCTTATGGTTCAGAGTTAGATGGAAGGGGGTTCCTTTCCCAGAAATTGGCAATACAGAAAGAAGAGTGGGTTTGGCTGGGCGCGGTGGCTCACACATGTAATCCCAACACTTTGGAAGCCCGAGGCGGGCGGATCACGAGGTCAGGAGATGGAGACCAGCCTGGCTAACATGGTGAAACCCTGTCTCTACTAAAAATACAAAAATTAGCCGGGTGTGGTGGCGGGTGCCTGTAGTCCCAGCTACTCAGGAGGCTGAGGCAGGAGAATTGCTTGAACCTGGGAGGTGGAGCTTGCAGTGAGCTGAGATCCGGCCACTGCACTCCGGTCTGGGGGACGGAGCGAGACTCTGCCTCAAAAAAAAAAAAAAAAGAAATGTGGGATCCTAACTTCCTGTTACGTTCTGTATTCACGGTCATGTTCCTTTTTCCTGACGACTTCAGCTGGCTCAAGGTACTCCTAGACAGCAAAAGGCATGGCACCCTCCCCTGCTGAGGCTTCCTGTGGTTGGGGAACTCTGATAATGGGCAGTTTTTACTCCAGGCCACCCCGGAAGGCCATGTAGTCACGGCCTCCCTCACCATCCGCATGTCTGGGCAGTTCTCTGGCTGGAGAAGGACTTCAGTCCTGGCCAGAACTGAGCCACTGCCAGGAATCCCTGAACATCAGTACCCAGATCACTTCTGCCCTTGTGGGCCTCTGAGCTGGGTCGATTTATCAAGGGTAGGGATTTTAGAGGCAGGTTCAGGGCAGCCCTTCTGCATTAGATGTCAAGTCAGTAGTTTTTGTTTTTGTTTTTGTTTTTGTTTTTGAGACGGAGTTTCGCTCTTGTTACCCAGGCTCGAGTGAATGGTGCGGTCTCAGCTCACTGCAACCTCCATCTCGAGGGTTCAAGTGAGTCTCCTGTCTCAGCTTCCCGAGTAGCTGGATTGCAGGCATGCACCACCATGCCCGGCTAGTATTGTATTTTTAGTAGAGGACTGGGTTTCTCCATGTTAGTTAGGCTAGTTTCAAACTCCCGACCTCAGGTGATCCTCCCTCCTCGGCATCCCAAAGTGCTGGGATTACAGGTGTGAGCCACCGTGCCCTGCCAAGTAAGTAGCTTTATAAAGTTCTTGGCCAGGCATGGTGGCTCACACCTGTAATCCAAGCACTCTGGGAGGCTGAGGCAGACAGATCACCTGAGGTCAGGAGTTCGAGACCAGCCTGACCAACATGGAGAAACCCCGTCTCTACTAAAAATACAAAATTAACCAGTCATGGTGGTGCATGCCTGTAATCCCAGCTGCTCAGGAAGCTGAGGCAAGAGAATTGCTTGAACCCGGGAGGTGGAGGTTGCAGTGAGCCGAGATTGCGCCACTACACTCCAGTCTGGGCAACAAGAGCAAAACTCTGTCTCAAAAATAAGCAAATAAGAAAAAAGATAGAAAATAAAATAAAGTTCTTGCAGATGAAATGGAAAATGGTTGCACGTGGTGTAAGATTGTATCATTTGGACTTCTTTAATTACACTGGCCAAAAATCCAATTGGAAGTGCCCTTTGATGTGAGGGAAACCTTTGACTCAGGTGCCTGTGGGTATGACTGGCCACACGCAGGGAAAATAATGCCGCTCTTGGTTCCCACGTGATGGAAGGTGCCTGCTCGTAGCACAGGCCTCTTTCCTCTCGGCATCTCTTCTCAAGGTGCCTTCTGGAGTCCTGAGTTCACTCTGATGTGGAGCCTGTGTCCAAACCTGAACCAGGCACTGTGGCTGGGTGCATTGGTGCCCTGATTGGCCAAGCCTGGGTTACAGGGCACAGAGATGGCAGCTGGGGAGAGATGGTTCCCCAAAGACCTGTTGTTCATGATAAAGATGTCTTGTATTGAGCTGGGCATGGTGATGCATGCCTGTAGTCCCCACTGCTTGGGAAGCTGAGGTGGAAGAATTGCTTGAGCCCAAAAGTTCAAATACAGCCTGATCAACATAAAAAAAGATGTGATAGGCCAGGCGCAGCAGCTCACGTCTGTAATTCCAACACTTTAGGAGGCCGAGGTGGACGGATCACCTGAGGTCAGGAGTTCAAGATCAGCCTGGTCACCATGGTGAAACCCTGTCTCTCATAAAGATACAGAAATTAGCTGGGTGTGGTGATGTGCGCCTGTAGTTCCAGCTTCTCAGGAGGCTGAGGCAGGAGAATTGCTTGAACCCAGGAGGCAGAGGTTACAGTGAGCTGAGATCGTGCCACTGCACTCCAGCCTGGGTGACAGAGTGAGACTGTCTCAGGAAAAAAAAAAAAAAAAAAAGTGATATATTGAGGTAATGGTAGGTACCATTTTGACCCGTGGAGACCATGCTTTGCTGTAGTTCTATTACCATTTATTAATTTACCTTGTTAAAAATTGAATGTTAGAATGTAAAATGGAACTTAAAATCGTTAAGTCATAGCTGGGCATGGTGGTTCACGCCTGTAATCCCAGCACTTTGGGAGGCTGAGGCAAGCAGATCACCTGAGATTGGGAGTTCGAGACCAGCCTGACCAACATGGAGAAACTCTGTTTCTACTAAAAATACAAAAAAAAATTAGCTGGGCATCATGGCACATGCCTGTGATCTCAGCTACTCAGAAGGCTGAGGCAGGAGAATCGCTCGAACCCAGGAGGAGGTGGAGGTTGTGGTGAGCCGAGATTGCGCCACTGCACTCCAGCTTGGGCAACAAGAGCGAAACTTCATCTCAAAAAAAAAAAAAAAAGAATCATTGAGTCATTCCGTTTGCAGATCAGGAAGTGGAAGTTGAGAAATTTGCCCAAGGTCCCCAAACCAAGAGGTAGAAGAACTGAGGCAAGAACCCAGGTTGTCTGAAGTGCAGGCAGGAGGCTCTTTCCAGTATGGAGTACTGACTTTTTTGTTTGTTTTTAGATGGAGTCTTTCTCTGTCACCCAGGTTGGAGTACAGTAGCTCAGTCTTGGCTCATTGCAGCCTCCGCCTCCCAGGTTCAAGCGATTCTCCTGCCTCAGCCTCCCCAGTAGCAGGGACGACAGGTGTGTGCCACCATTCCCGGCTAGTTTTTTGTATTTTTAGTAGAAATGGGATTTCACCACATTGGCCAAGCTGGATTCAAACTCCTGACCTCAGGTGATCTGCCCGACACAGCCTCCCAAAGTGCTGGGATTACAGGCGTGAGCCACCGCACCCAGCCTAAAGTGTTGATTTTTATGGCAAATGGTCCCTTCCTCCTAATGGCCCAGGGGAGATCTGTGTATGGCTAGGTCCTGTCTGAGATGGAGACATTCAGTGACATCAGCTTCCTGAATGCCCACCCTCCTGTGCTGTTTCTTGCTGGCACTGGGATGAGGACATGGCTCTGGTGTGGCTGTGCTTTCTGGATTCTGTTGAGAGATTTGGGGTAAGTCCTGCTGCCTCTCTGTCTCCTTCTTTGGAAGACAATGCCCAGGACAGTGGTGCCAGTTTCAGGTACAGAAAAACAAAAATAGCGCTCTTTTGGACTCAGTTCTCTGTCACCTCCAGTTTGTGAGGGGACAGGTATTTGACTCAGCTTGGCAAAGCCAGGAGTGGGGTGTTGTAGTAAGAGCTCAGCAGTGTGCTCTGGGCTCTGAGTCTCTGACTTAAGAGGAGACCTCAGTTCGGTCTTACACAGGCTTCTTACCTCAGGTGAGTCACTTTGCTGCGGTCTCTGTGCCAGAGGTCAAGGCTGCCCCTATGAGGGCTTTGGGCTCTTTGAGGGTATGGCGTTATGTGTATATTAACAAAATGCTGGTGCGCCTGGGAACTTCGGGGCAGTGCTCACCAGCTCCTGAGTTCTCGGGAGTGAAGTTTGGGACTGGATGCCTCTTTCATTCTGAGCCTCTCCCTCCTGTGTCTTTCCTTTTGCCCTTCAGATGTTTGCTGACAGCCAGTTCTCTCCCAAACTGTCTGCCAGCCCAGACTGACCTGTCTGCCTCCCCTGCTCGGTGCTCAGAGCACCCTGCCTGTTTATGCCTGAGGCCGGTTCTAACTGGTCCCCTAGTCCCGTCTCTCACACACCTGTTCCCTTTGGCTTAGCTGTAGTGTCGCCTCTCGTTCCTGTTTCCTTCCTCTCTGTGAGGCTGAAACTCAATGTTACTTGGGGATATAGCACTCCACAGCCTACAGTCATTGCTTATTTAATCTTTGCAGGGAGTGTATGAGGTTAGTAGGTAGGCATTAGCATGCTCATTTTACAAATGGAGGAACTGAGGCCCAGAGAGGTATGATTTGCCCAAAGACACACAGCTGCTTTGCTATTGAGCACAGCCAGTCCTGGAATCAAAGTCCTCTGGCATTGGTCCATCATTCACTGTGAAATGTTAGTGCAGGCTGGGCATGGTGGCTCAGGCCCATCCAGCACTTTCAGAGGCTGAGACAGGAGGGTTGGGGTCAGGAGTTCAAGACCAGCCTGGGCAACATAGCGAGACCCTGGCTTTACAAAAACAAGCAATAACAACAAACAAAATGGTAACTCATAGGCATGAGTTAACCACATGTGGGGTGGGGATGCCCTAGCCTCACAATGGGGAGACAAGGGGCTTGAAAGCAGAGTCAGGCATGGTGTTGTGTGCACCTGTGGTCCCAGCTGCTCAGGAGGCTGAGGCTCAGGCAGGAGGTCAAGACTGCAGTGAGCCGTGAACCCACCACTGCACTCCAGCCTGGGCTGGAGTAAGACCTTGTCTCAAAGACTGGTGGGATTTGAAAGCGGGCCCTGGGCCCCACCTCCTCACAGCCCCAGTCCCTGATAGCACCATCATGTGAGCGATGCCTGTATAACCCCAAGCTATGTAATAAAGCCAGACAACAAAGACAGCTTCCTGGGGGCCACTGTAATGGACCAAGGTCTGTGTATCCCTCCTTTCCACATCCCCCCAAACTTGACAATAGCAGTGCATGGCACAGTGGATGTTGTCTTGGCAGGGAGCTTATAACTCAGCTTAGGCCAGATCCAGGAGGACAGGTCAGTCCTTGAGGAAGGGCAGCAGGGACCGAGGAGGGCCCCTGGCCTCCCCCACCCTGATTTTTCTCACCAGGAATGAGGCTCAGAGGCGGTGCCAGGGAAAGGCCCACTTTGGGCCTACTCACAGCAGCGATAGTGCCACTTTCCAGAGGTGGTGAACTGATTCCCTAGCAACCAGGGGCCCTGCCTGAGTAGGTCACAGCAGTAGTCGGCTCCTCAGGAAAGAGGAAGACTGCTCAGCTGGAGCTCGGGACACATGAAGGCAGGTGTGTGCTGGGCTCTCAGGGCACTGTCCTCCCCAGCCCATCTCCCAGGGCTGAACCTTAGTGACAGGGAAAAGCAGGGTGTGGGGCAGCGATGCTTCCCAAAGCCACCTGCAGGGTTGGTGCTGGAAGTTATCCGATGGCACTAAGCTGGCCATGGGCTCGCAGTGACCTCTCTTCCTAGCTGGGACTTCCAGGGTCCCTGTTGGACAGGAAGTGTCCAGAGGACACAGCAGCTGAGCAAGGGGCCCACCTCTGCTTCCCTCCATCTTTTCCTTTGTGTTTCTGTACCTTCACTCTGGAGGGCTAGGCGGGGGGACGTGACTTCCTTTTAGTCTTGTGGTCCAAGCATGGATGCAAACACCTTCCTTGAGTTTCCATTAGCATAGCTGCCACAGGCTGACCTTTCCAAAAGACATTACTAAATATGAAAGGAGAACAAAAGAAAGCTAAAGATAGGGTGTGTGAAGAATAAAAACAGCCTGGCTCACAAAGAACAAGTTACTGGTTTGTTTCCAGGGCTTTCGGACCCGGCCCTGTTATTCCCCTTCCAGGAGATAACCACCTCCAAGGCCAGCAGACCTCTGCACATCCTTTTGCCAGGCTCTTTGGCCTCCGAGTGCTGGCTTGTCCACTGTCTAGGTTGTGTTCTAGGACCCTTGCCACCAGGAATCGTCTCCAGACTACTTGACCACCCTGTGGTCAGATCTCTGTTCTGCCCTCTTCTCTACCCAGGGCTGCTGGTTGTGGTGGTGGAGGGAGGGATGCCTGTTTCCCTAGGTCTCCCAGGTGATTGGCACCTATGTGACTGGACCTTTTAGGAGTGTAGCATTGTTCCAAGTAGGCCTTGGAATATGACCTACCTCTTGCCATACTGCTCAGGCCAGTTTAGCCCACGAGCTGCCATGCAAAAGGCTTTCTCCAACATCTGATCTTGGCAGAAACTATACAAGTCTCCCCACCTGGTTCCTTCCTCCCACTGGGCCACAAGAATAGAAACTGATAAGAAATTGGCCTGGTTGATGGAAGTTTTTTGGGTAGGCTGGGGAAAAGATTGTTCTAGGTTTGGAGTGGGGCACAAAAAAAGCCCCACCACATGTCAATGAAGGAAGTAGATAAGATCCTGGCCAAAAAGTTCAGTTTCTAGCCTGTGGTGTCAGCTCTGCGTCCTGCTTAGCATCTGGGCGGGGCCCAGGAGCCAGATGTGACTCCAGGCTGCTGCTTGCTGGGCGTGTGCAGTATGCCCATTTCATTCCAGGTGTTCACTTGCAGTCCCAAGAAATCAAAAGAACCACTGCCTCACAGGGAAATGTGGGGGCAGGATAGATTAAGAAGGGGGTCAAGGCCAGGAGTGGTGACTCACGCCTATAATCCTAGCACTTTGGGAGGCTGAGGCGGGCGGATCACCATAGTTCAAGAGTTTGAGACCAGCCTGGCCAGCATGACGAAACCCTGTCTCTACTAAAATACAAAAATTAGCCAGGCATAGTGGTGGGCGACTATAATCCTAGCTACTTAGGAGGCTGGGGCAGGAGAATCACTTGAACCCGGGGGCGGAGGTTGCAGTGAGCCAAGATCATGCCATTTCACTCTAGCTTGGGTGAAAGAGCAAAACTTGGTCTAAAAAAAAAAAAGGAAGAGGGGGGTCAAATTGTCAGTTGCGGTGTCCCTACCCCACTGATGACTTAGGAGCCCTTTGGAGGGATTTGCCTGGTACAAAGTAGGCCTCCATACCTGCAGCCTGGACTGTTGCTGTCACCATATTGCCTGGCTCCAGTGGCTCTGGCAGACACCCCACCTTGGTAGCTTGGCTAGGCAGGAGGATGAAAGGTTATAGGCAGAGGCCATACCAGCCCAGTGGAAGAGGCGAGGTCTGTGACTGGGGCTGATGATGAGAAAGAACCTTGTGTTCACCTGTACCTTTGAGTGTGACGCCAGCACTAGCCAGGCGAGCGAGCTGCTCTGACCTCTGGCCGCCAGGCTGGGACAGGAAAGCCTCTGAGACCCGAGGCTGCTACACCCCCAGGGCCTCATGTCCCACAATCTCTCAGCATTCTCAGGGGCTTAGCTTGTCCTATGTGTTGGAGCTTTGGGCTGAGCCTGTTTCAGTATGCCAGCCGGGTCACTGTGCCACTGCCCTCTGGTTTGCAGAGGGCCTCTGTGCCTATGCAGTGACTCCACAGACCCCGTCTTGCAGCTTTCCTTTCCACTGAAGCAGTCACTTCCCCTGCTGCCTGGGTCCCTGGCTTGCGGGTTTGCAGTGCTGGTGGTTGGATTGTGACTTCTCTCCTGGTATTTTCTCTCCTATTCTCACATCCCTCACAGGATCTGGGGATAGATGGTGGATTTTTAAGTCCAGTCCTTCAACTCTGGGCCACAAAGACTGTGGCCTGGAGGTTCCAGAGCATATCTCCTCTTTTCCTTGGTATGCATGGGCGGGACTTGGAGGTACCCTAGCTTAGCCCCTTGCCATCAGCCCCTGCTGGAGTCTAGCAGGCCTGAGCCTTTTCCAGGGTGGCCAGCCTGCTGGAGCTTACAGTGGAAGGAGGGTAGGAACCAGACCAGAGTCCCTTGCCATGGTCCAGCCTTGATGTTGACATCCAAGAGTTGGGAGAGGGAGAGGGAATGCCCTGCCCTCCCTGCCACTTTGTGTGAGTCACCCTGGCTGGGCTCTTTAGGAGAGCGTTTGTGTCCCTGCCCTGGAGTCTCCTCTTCCTGCTGTGTGCCCTTGCTTGGAGTTGTTCCAGGAAGCCTCTGGTGTGGGGGGCTCTGTTGTCACCAGCTGATTTCCTGCCCCAGGTGCGTGGGTAGGGGAGGAGAGGGTTGAAGGTTACCTGGAGAAATCGCTCACTTTGCTTCCCTTTCACCCCTGTCCTGGAGAGGACAGCAGAGTGCACAGAGGCTCTCTTCTAACCCTCTCACACCCAACCTGGTCCTCCACAACCAGGCTAGAGCGTGTCTATGTATCTGGGGAAGCCAGGGCTTGGGAAGGAGTGGACTGATCCATGTTTTGTGAAGGTCAAGGAAGGCCCACTTTGATGAGGGTGAGTTTGGCAGGGAGCATGGTCCTGCTCGCCGAGGGAGGCTGTAAGTAGAGGACTGCATCTGCCTTTTCCTCGTTGAAGCCCCAGCTCTGCCCTCAGCAGTAGTGCCCTGCTGGTGCTTGGTATTCCTGTCACTAGCTCTGCCTCCTTAGGGGAAAGTCTCCAGTTGGGACCCTGGGATGCCAGTCTCTGAGGTCAGCTGCCCCGATACCTTTGGAAGGGGCAGCCCTCCTGGAGGAAGGATAGCTGTCAAAGCCAAGGAGCCCTGACTTTGTGGTAGGCTGGAGGGCTTGCAGGAAGTCCTCAAAACAGGAGCTCCACTGCTGTGCTCCTTGACAGAGCAGGAAGCTGGCCTGATTGTTTCCTGAGAGGACCCACCAGACCGTAGGAAAAAGGGCTTGGCTAAGGGGTCAGTGAGGGTTGTTCCCAGTCTGGCTGCCACTGCCTGGTGTCGATCAATAACTGTTGGCAGAACACGCAAATCTTGTGTTTTTCTCTTGTGATTCAAAGCATACTCCAGACATGCAGATGAGCGCAGAAGGAAACAGAGGACCCTGACAGCTCCTCAGTGGCTCCTTATTATACATCCACGGTGTGACCAAGATCAGAATCATAAGCAGTGATGAGCAGCCAAGCTACCTGGCGTTCTGAATCCTGTCTTGACAGGAAATCAGAGCAGACTGTCAACACCTTAGTCCCTTCACCCTGGGAGATATGTGGTCCAGTTTAATGGCCCCTTGGAGGCCATCAGAGGGCAGGGTTGGGAGATGAACTTCTAACACTCCCCCTGCCCCCCCCAGCCATGCCATGCCACCCCTTCTAACACTCCCCCTGCCCCCCCCCAGCCATGCCATGCCACCCCACATTCTCCAGACCCTCTCTGGCTTCCCCTGGGCTACCGTTTATTCATCCCACTTCCTACTTCCTCCAGAAGTCTCCCCTGGAGACTTGGGTTCCTCCCCCTGTCTCCTACCTTCAGAGTCTTCCACTCTTCTTCTGTCTCTGTTAATGTCTGAGGCTTTTGGCTCTGCAGAGAAACTCCTTATTATAATAACTTTGTATTCTAGAATCTTGTTCCTGCCTTGTGGCTCTCTGGCCTCAAGACTCAGGGAGCTGTTTAGAACCAGCTCAGGTCAGGCCTCTGCTCTGCAGGGTGTGCTAAAGTGGGGGCTGGGGAAGGGGTCACGGCCATGTTCCATAGGATGGATACGCACCCTCCTCTGCTGGGTATAGGGGTGAGGATCAAGCAATGTAGAGCTGGCCCTGAAACCGCAACCTGCCTGAAGGCTGGTGCCTGCTGGGAGTGGGGCCCCAGGGACGAGAGTTCCTGTGGGAAGCGGGGGCTGGGAAGGTGGAGCAGGGCTGGGGTGCTGTGGAGCCAGAGTGAGGGCTGTGCGGGAGGGGTTTGTGCCTTGTGATGCCATGGGACTCCTGCAGAGCTGTGGCCCTCAGTCTGCCCAACCCAGGACCATAGCCATGGAGGTAGAGCTTTATGTGTGCCTTCATGTAATCCTCATGGAACCCCTTCTAGATGGGCGCTATTCCCATTGCATAGATCAGGACCATGAGAGAAGTTACATGGTCAATAGCTGACAAGTGGCAAACCCACAATGTGAATCCAAGTTCTTCTAGGCACTTTGTTCACCTCGAGATGCTTTGATCCGAGGTGAACGGGTGAGCGATCTGGAAAGCCCCAGCTGGGAGAACTGCAGCCTGTGGTGCTTAGGGGAGTGAGCTACAGGAGTTCCAGGTCAGCAGCTGTGGCGGATGTCTGTTGCCAGGCCCTTAAGAGCAGCACACTTCCACTGTCCCTGCTGTGGTCCAGGCAGCTGCTTCAGCTTTACACGCACACCCCTTTCCCACAGGCTTGGATTTGCTCAATCTGGTTTGTACCTGAGGCCTCATGTTTCTGGGTGGTCCAAGAGAAGTTAGGGAAAGCTCTCACTTGTAGAATGTCAGAAATGGAAAAGTGGGGGCAGAATATAATTATCACTTTAATATGCATACTTATGTAATTCATAATAATGGTTTCAAAGCATTTTTTATAACCATCATTTCTTTTGATTTTTATAGCCCTGGGCTTGTGTAGAGAGATGATACACTCAGTTGGGCAAGCATTTATCGATGCCTCCTATATGCAGGACAGTGCTAGGCGCTGCAGTGGTACGGAGATGAGGAATTAAATAGCATTGTCTCTGTACCCTGAGAGTTCTTAGGGTTTATAAGTGAGAGACACATACATGTCTTTTTAGTTTCAGTGTAGAATCTTAATAAATGTGGGCCAGATTTGGCTTGGGATCCAAATTAGTTTGTAAGCCTTAGAGAGTAGGGTCTGATAAGAGATGAGGCTGGGGGAGAACCAGGTTTGGGCATCTCTGAATGCTATTTATGTTAAGGATCTTGACCTCGGCTGCATGAATAAGGGCACCCCATCTCATGCTTTTGAAATACATTAGCAGCTGAAAGAAATACGTAAAACTGAAAATCACAGTGGTGGTCAGCAGTAACCAACGCTGAGATCATTGAGGAGGAAGAGAGTGGAGGTAGAATTGCTTCCTTTTGATTGTTAAATAATCTTGGAAGCTGGGCACGTTGGCTCACTCCTGTAATCACAGCACTTTGGGAGGCCGAGGTGGGTGGATCACTTGAGGTCAGGAATTTGAGACCAGCCTAGGCAACATGGTGAAACCTCATCTCTACTAAAAATACAAAAATTAGCCGGGCATGGTGGA
>NW_012112697.1:5762003-5766001 GCF_000951035.1 Colobus angolensis palliatus
AGCCTGGGCAATAAAGCAAGACCCCATCTCTACAAAAATAAAATAATCAGCTAGGTGTGGTGACATGTGCCTCCCAGCTACTTGGGGGGCTGCAGCAGGAGGATCACTCGAGCCATGGAGTTTGAGGTTGCAGTGAGCCGTCATCACATCACTGCACTTCAGTCTGGGGGAGAGAGGGAGACCCTGTCTCTAATTAAAAGAAACAAAATAGCCTTTCTTCTTGGCCAGGCAAGGTGGCTCATGCCTGTAATCCCAGCACTTTGGGAGGCCTAGGCAGGTGGATCACCTGAGGTCAGTGTAAGGTTAGCCGAGAGACACGACGAGAAAGCAGGGGGGCGAGAGAGAGGACGTGAGAGAGAGAGAGAGAGACCGACCCAAGGTCAAGTGAATAAGTGTATTAACCTGCTGGGCTGCTCCACCACAGTCAGAGGAGACAGCCCTGAGCTTACAAAATGAGGGGTTTATATGGGGGAGAGAGACCCTGGGGTTGTTTGTCAGTTAACTTTACCATATATTATCTCGTGACTGGCTTACAATATATTATCTTGTGAAAACAGGAATTTACAAGAGGGCATAACTTAGGTTTATCCACGTTTCTCGTGACTTTCCCCGTGCCGCCTGGAGGGCTGTAATCTAATAAGTTTGGTGACCCTGCTGTGGCGCCTAGATAAGGGTTCAGGAATGCAGCTGCAGAGTATTCAGGATAACTGTCAACTGCATTGTGGCAGAGAGGGCCTGGGGCAGCTTGTCCCTAACAGTCAGGAGTTTGAAACCAGCCTGGCCAACATGGCGAAATCCCATCTCTGCTAAAAATAGAAAAATTGGCTGGGCGCGATGGCTCACGCCTGTAATCCCAGCACTTTGGGAGGCAAAGGCAGGCGGATCACGAGGTCAGGAGATCAAGACTGTCCTGGCTAACACAGTGAAACCCTGTCTCTTCTAAAAAATACAAAAAATTAGCCGGGCGTGGTAGCCGGCACCTGTAGTCCCAGCTACTTGGGAGGCTGAGGCAGGAGAATGGCGTGAACCCGAGAAGCGGAGCTTGCAGTGAGCCGAGATCACACTACTGCCAGGATGACAGAGTGAGACTCCATGTCAAAAATAAACAAACAGAAACTTGACCTGGAAATTAAAAATAACCTGCTTGGCTTCTTGGTAACAGTTTAGACTAGAATTTGGCCCCTGAATTAATTGTTCTGATTTTCAGTGGAACTTCAGGCTGGGCCTGTGTTGGCAAACTGGGGACTTAAAGAGTCAGATGGGCCTTCCATTGGGGTGTTTATATGGCCAGTGTGCAGTTTTCACTAGTCAGGTGAAAGACTGAAATGAGCAAATGGTGTGGAAGAGACTGAAGTCCCGTGTTACCTGGGTCAGGGAAGGCCTGCCCAGACCGCATCTGAAAGATCCCGTTTGCATGTGTGCACGACATACCCCGTCCCTCTCTGTGGACTGGAATGAAGGTAGCAGTGGGAATGGGAGATCAGTTTCAACTGGGCCTTTCAATCAGTTGACCCCAGGGTATCTCAGTCTCCTTCCCTCACTGTGTTGGCTAGAGTTCTATGAATCTTGTTAGAGATGGTTTGATACCTGTTCCCAAGAGATGAGTATTGGCAGGGATGCCCAGTTTCCTGGTATGAATAGTTAAATCCAATTCATCCAGTCAAGATGGCACTGTAAATTTATACTCTAAACACATAGCAGTAATACATAAAAAGATAAAATTCTAAAAACATATTCATGCACGCCCCCGCTTTTCTACCCCCCACCACACTCAGCATGATAAATATCCCTGTGGATGAGAAATAGACAGGAACTCAAGGAAGAAAGCCGGGCTCAGAGCGGACCTGCTGGTCTCTGAATCTGGATGCAGAAATTTGGGATAACAGAGCTATAAAGTGTTACACTTGGAGCATGGAATTAGAGCTAGGAAGTTGCTTGAATGCACAGGCTGGACAGTAGCCTGAGAAAAGTTGCTACTGATCATTTCCTGGGGCTATAGCTTATGTTATGTTATGTTATGTTATTTTCTGAGATAGAGTTTCGCTCTTGTTGCCCAGGCTGGAGTGCAATGGCATGATCTTGGCTCACCTCAACCTCCGCCTCCTGGGCTCAAGCGATTCTCCTGCCTTAGCCTCTGGAGTAGCTGGGATCACAGGCATGCGCCACCACACCCGGCTAATTTTTTTTTTTTTTTTGTATTTTTAGTAGAGACAGGATTTCTCCATGTTGGTCAGGCTGGTCTCAAACTCCTGATCTCAGGTGAACTGCCCAGTTCGGCCTCCCAAAGTGCTGGGATTATAGGCGTGAGTCACCACACCTGGTCAGCTTTTTATTTTTTATAGAGACAGAGTCTCACTCTGTTGCCTAGGCTGGCGTGCAGTGGCAAGATCATGGCTCAGTGCAGCCTTGACTTCCGTGGTTCAAACGATCCTGCCACCTCAGCTTCCCGAGTAACTAGGGCTGTAGGCATTCACCACCACGCCCAGCTAACTTTTTTTTGAGACAGAGTTTCACTCTTGTTGCCCAGGCTGGAGTGTAGTGGCTTGATCCTAGCTCACTGCAACCTCCTCCTCCCGGGTTCAAGTGAGTCTTCTGCTTCAGCCTCCTGAGTAGCTAGGAATACAGGCATCTGCCACCATGCCCGGCTTATTTTTTGTGTGATTAATAGAGATAGGGTTTCACCATGTTGGCCAGGCTGGTCGTGAACTCCTGATCTCAGGTGATCCACCTGCCTTGGCTTCCCAAAGTACTGGGATTACAGGTGTGAGCCACCATGCCCAGCCTCAAGCCATCCTTTCAGCTTTGCCTCTTGACTTTCTGGGACCACAGGCGTGTGCTACCACACCTAATTTATTTTTTATTATAGAGATGGGGTTTTGCCATGTTGTCTAAGCTGGTTTTGAACTCCTGAGCTCAAGTGATCTGCCTGCCTAGGCCTCCGAAAATGCTGGGATTACAGGTATGAGCCACTGTGCCCAGCCTAGAAATAATATTTAAAGAGATAATGGCTTGAAATAATGACTTGAAATTTCTGATTCAAAAAAACAGCATGAACATCAAACAGGATAAATAATATGTCACTAGATATAATACAGTGAAACTACAGACAATAGTAGGATTTTATTTTGCTTTCTGAGGCCACATTGGAGGGCAGTGGTGCAATCACGGCTCACTGTGGCCTTGACCTGCGAGGCTCAGGTAATCCTCCCACCCCAGCCTCCTGAGTAGCTGGGCCTACAGAAACATGCCACCATGCCCGGCTAATTTTTGTATTTTTTGTAGAGACAGGGTGTTGTGTTGCCCAGGTTGATCTCAAACTCTTGGTCTCAAGCAATCCGCCCACTGTGGTCTCCCAAAGTGCTGGGATTACAGGCATGAGCTGCCATACGAGACTAAGAGAGTTAAAAACTACTGGAGTTAAGAAAGAATTCCAAGAATTGACAGTTAGATTACAAATAACATCTTATCAACACTGGGTGCCAGAAAACAATAGAAGAATGTCTTAGAAAAGCTCCTTGTTAACCTAGAATTTCATAGCCAGCTATCATTCAAGAATGAGGTAAAATAAAGGTATTTTTGGACAGGCTAAGACAGTTTTATCACCTACAGACCTTTGCTGAAAGAATGGTTACAGATGTACTTCAGTAAAAAGAAAAGTAAACCCCTGAAGAAAGATCAGGTTGCTGGTGCCAACAGTAAGCACAGAAGTGGATACATGTTGGTCAATTGAATTAACTTTTTTTTTATTTTTTGAGATGGAGTTTTGCTCTTGTTGCCCAGGCTGGAGTGCAATGGCGCAATCTCAGCTCACCGCAACCTCTGCCTCCCAGGTTCAAGCGATTCTCCCACCTCACCCTCCCGAGCAGCTGGGATTACAGGCGTGTGCCACCACGCCTGGCTAATTTTGCATTTTTAGTAGAGATAGGGTTTCTCCATGTTGGTCAGGCTGGTCTCGAACTCCCAACCTCAGGTGATCCGCCTGCCTCAGCCTCCCAAAG
>NW_012112697.1:5767001-5772039 GCF_000951035.1 Colobus angolensis palliatus
AGTTGATGGGTGCTGACGAGTTGATGGGTGCTGACAAGTTGATGGGTGCAGCACACCAACATGGCACAAGTATACATACATAACAAACCTGCACGTTATGCACATGTACCCTAGAACTTAAAGTATAATAATAGAAAAAAAAAAAGAAAAAACTAAAGAAAGTATAGTAGACAAAACACTAAATAAGATAGTAACATAAATCCAAAGTGAAATGGATTAAACTCATCTATTTGAAAAAAAAAAAAAAAAAAAGGGTGGTGAGGGTGGAGATAATATGTCAACCCAAGTCAGGAAAAGAAAAAACTAAAGAAAAAATAGTAGACAAAACACTAAATAAGATAGTAACATAAATCCAAAGTGAAATGGATTAAACTCATCTATTTGAAAACAACAAGAGTATCAGGTGAAATAAAAAGCAAAGAAGTCTGAGGGCTGAGCAAGGTGGCTCATACTTGTAATCTCAGCTCTTTGGGAGGCCAGGTTGGGAGGATCATTTGAGAATAGGAGTTTGAGATCAGCCTGGGCAACATAGCAAGACATCATCTCTACAACAACAAAAAAACAAACCAACAAAAGTAGCCTGGGCTGGGCACAGTAGTGCACACCTATAGTCCCAGCTACGTAGGAGGCTGAGGCAGGAGTCTGAGAGTTCAAGTCCAGTCTGGGGAACATAGCAAGTCTCTGTCTTTACAAAAAAAAATTAGCCAGGTCTGGTGGTGTGCGCCTACGGTCCTAGCTACTCGGGGACCTGAGGTGGGAGGATCATTTGAGCCCAGGAGGTCAAGGCTACAGTCAGCTGTGATTGCACCACCGACATTCCAGTCTGGGTAGCAGAGTGAGATCCTGTCTCAAAAAAGGGGAAAAAGCCTGAGCTTGGTGGCTCACGCCTGTAATCCCAGCACCTTGGGAGGCCCAGGTGGGTGGATCACCTGAGGTTGGGAGTTCCAGACCAGCCTGGCCAACACGGTTAAACGCCATCTCGACTGAAAATACAAAAGTAGCCAAGTGTGGTGGCACATGCCTCTAATCCCAGCTACTCAGGAGGTTGAGGCAGGAGAATCGCTTGAACCTGGGAAGTGGAGGTTGCAGTGAGCCGAGATCGTGCCATTGCACTCCAGTCTGGGCAATAAGAGCAAAACTCCGTCTCAAAAAAAAAAGGATGCTGGAGGTGGAAAGCTGTCTAGAATGTGGAGAGACCTGTTCTTCCCCACACAGGTGGTTTGAACTTTTTTCATAAAATAGAGATGAGGCCTTGCTATTGCCCAGGCTGCAACCCCTGGACTGAAGCGATCCTCCAGCCTCAGTCCTCCAAAGTGCTGGGATTATAGGTGTGAGCCACCACACCTGGCCGAGAACTGTTTTTCTACACGTTACTTTATGCCTTAGTATAGATAGGTACAGCAAGATACTGGATTTCCCCCTGCCCACCCCGACTCAAAATACAGTGGGGCTCCCTCCTGAGGCAGCACGTGGTGGATCTGAAGGCACTGTTCCTCCCAACTCCTCTGCCGCACCCCTCCCCGTGGCTCAGGGCCCAGCTTCTTCCTCTTAGAAGCTGTTTCTTTATTTTTTCTTTCTTTCTTTCTTTTTTTTTTTTGAGACAGTCTCGCTCTGTCACCCAGGCTGGAGTGCAGTGGCCGGATCTCAGCTCACTACAAGCTCCGCCTCCCGGGTTTACGCCATTCTCCTGCCTCAGCCTCCCAAGTAGCTGGGACTACAGGCACCCGCCACCTCGCCCAGCTAGTTTTATTGGTATTTTTTAGTAGAGACGGGGTTTCACCGCGTTAGCCAGGATGGTCTTGATCTCCTGACCTCGTGATCCGCCCATCTCGGCCTCCCAAAGTGCTGGGATTACAGGCTTGAGCCACCACGCCCGGCCTATTTTTTCTTTCTTTTCTTTTGTTTCTTTGAGCTATCTCCTACAGGAAGAGACTGTTAGGGTGCAGCGTCGATCCTCGTCCAGTGAAGACTGACAGTTTATTTCTCTAGGACTTCATTGAAAGCCAAAGTTACGTTCTTGGTTTGAAGAAGGGTGTTAGTTCTTGCCTTCTGGGTTTCTGACTACAAATTCTGGGCAGCATCGGAGGTACCAGAGCTGAGATTTCAGCTAGATATCAAGTCAAGGCTGGATGTCCTGCAGGAAGGGAGTGACTGCCCGAGGGTTTGGTGCTGGTGAGTGGAAAGGGCCTGAGTCCCAAGGGTAGCACTGAGGGGTCTGTGCCAGAGGCTGATGCCAGGGTGTTGCAATGCGAGTGACTTCAGTTAACCAAGCAGGGTGGTGAAGTGGCCCATTCTCAGACAGGTCAAGGACAGGCCTTGCTGCTTTTGAGTTGTCGGCTTTCGGTAACTGACCACCTGCCCCCCCTCAACTTCTGCCTGATTTGGGTGCTGCCCCCCACCCAGGAGGCAGGGAGTGTTCTGGATTGCTAGGCTGGCAGGGATCTGGGACACAGCGAATCTTTTGATGGTTATACCCCAGTTAGTGGAAAAATGCTTTGGGAAGGCAGTGGGGGCTGTGGAAGGAGCTCTGGGCTTGAAGTCATCAGACCTGGCGTGGCGTTAAAGCATCTTCACTTCCGCCTGGCTGACCTTGTTCACCTGGTCCTGGGACTCCTGTGCATACTAAATGAGAGGCTATCCCCCGAAAATGCTCAGAGGTTCATAAAGCATCGGGCCATTGGAGCAGTAGGCTGTGGCTTAATGCCTTTAGAATGAGCTTTGGGACACGTCCTCAGGCTGTGTGTAAGTGGGTGGAGAGGGGCTTTATCTTTTGTCCTTCTCCCCTCGGTCCCAGAGGCAAGCAGCACCCATCCCCCCAGCCTCAGTGCCTTATTTTGACGTTTCTTTTCTCTGCATACCAAGAAGGTTGTATTCAACTGTGCTGGTCTGAGGTGGTGCTCTCCCGTGCTTCATTAGGTTAATTCGTTGACGGTTGTCTCCTGGGATCTGACCGAGAATTGGCTCTAAAGCTGCTACAGCCTCCAAAACAGTCCCTGCTGTTCTCCTTTTGGGGCACTCTTTGCTTTGCTCCTCAATCCGGTGCTTTTGTTTTTTCCTTCCATTTACCTGTGAGCTGGTGAGGGTCTCCTTTGAGGTTCCTTGTACTGGGAGGTGGAAGTAGCTCAAGGCTGCATCTCCTGGGGGTGGAAGATGGGGTCTTCAAGGCCCTTGCTGCCCCTGACCACTGGATTCTGGCTGCCAGTTGCTCTGGACAGCCTCAGCTACCTGGACATGGACCAGCCATTCAGGGGACGTTTATTGATAAATGGTCTCCCCAAATTTGCCAAATTTGTGACCACAAACTTCTTAGAAGACTGTAGTATTGGCACAGTGGCTCACGCCTGTAATCCCAGCACCTTGGGAGGCCAAAGCGGGTGGATCACTTGAGGTCAGGAGTTTGAGACCAACCTAGTCAACATAACGAAACCCCATCTCTGCTGAAAATACAAAAATTAGCTGGGCTTGGTGGTGTAGGCCTGTAGTCCCAGCTACTTGGGAGGCTGGGGTAGGAGAATTGCTTGAACCCAGGAGGCAGAGGTTGCAGTGAGCCAAGATTGCACCACTGTACTGCAGCCTGGGCAACCGAGTGAGACTCCATTAAAAAAAAAAAAATAGGCCATAGTGTTGCCTAGCCACCTCCTAAATTTCCCTAGTTACTTCCTTTCTCTTTTAGAAGACTATTTCACACCTGGTCTCTCTGTAAATCTCCAACCCCAACAATAAAGGGACCCTCACTGTCTGTGCCGCTTGCTCGGCTTTGCCACCTGTCCCACATGAAGCCCCTCCAGGACCAGACTCGATGCCGTCATCTCTTGCTGCTCCTGGCCTTTTTTCCTTTGTTTGCCTCTTTTTCCTGCATCATAAATTTCTCCTCTAATAATTCATTCCCATCAGTGTACACACATTCTGGACCATCTCTCAGCAGAACCTCATTCCACACTCTTACATCCCATTCCTTTTTTTTTTTTTTTTGAGACAGAGTCTTACTCTGTCACCCAGGCAGGAGTGCAGTGGCGTGATCTCGGCTCACCACAACCTCTACTTCCCAGGTTCATGCGAGTCTCCTGCCTCAGCCTCCCAAGTGGCGGGATTATAGGCGTGAGCCACCGCACCTGGCTGTCAGTGGCTTTTAACCTATTGACCACAAACAATTTTAGAACATCACCCCAGAAGGAAACTGCAGCCCACTGGCAGTCATTCCCCATTCTCTTCTATCCCCCAGCCCCTGGCAACTGGTAGTCTACTGTCTTTCTCTATGGATTTGCCTATTCTGTACATTTTATATAAATCATCCAGCATGGGGCCTTTTGTGCCTGGCTCCTTCTTTTTTTTTTTTTTCTTTAAGACGTAGTCTTGCTCTGTCGCCCAGGCTGGAGTGCAGTGGCGCGATCTTGGCTCACTGCAAGCTCCGCCTTCCTGGGTTCAAGCCATTCTCCTGCCTCAGCCTCCTGAGTAGCTGGGACTACAGGCGCCCGCCACCACGCCCGGCTAATTTTTTTGTGTTTTTAGTAGAGACGGGGTTTCACCGTGTTAACCAGGATGGTCTCAATCTCCTGACCTCGTGATCCACCTGCCTTGGCCTCCCAAAGTGCTGAGATTACAGGCTTGAGACACCGCACCTGGCTGTGCCTGGCTTCTTTCACTTAGCAGGGGGTTTTCAGGTTCATCCATGCTGTAACAGGTACTAGAATTTGATTCCTTTTTATATCTGAATAATACTCCCTTGTATGTATATACCACATTTTGTTTATTTATGTATTGGTTGATGGAACTTTGAGTTGTTTCCATGTTGGCACTCTTATGAATAATGCTGCGTACAAGTTTGTTTGTTTTGAGATGGAGTCTCTCTCTGTCGCCAGGCTAGAGTGCAGTGGCGTGCTCTCGGCTCACTGCAACCTCTGCCTCCGAAGTTCAAGCGATTCTCCGGCCTCAGCCTCCTGAGTAGCTGGGACTACAGGCACTGCCACCACACCCAGCTAATTTTTGTTTGTTTGTTTCTTTGTTTGTTTGTTTGATTTTGAGACGGAGTCTTGCTCTT
>NW_012112697.1:5773118-5785707 GCF_000951035.1 Colobus angolensis palliatus
GGCCTCCCAAAGTGCTGGGATTACAGGCTTGAGCCACCGCGCCCGGCCGACGTTGAGCATCTTTTCCTGTGCTTGAGTCTTGCAATACCCCTGGATCAGTCATTGTGAAGGTCACCACTGCCCTCCATCCAGTGGTCAATTCTCAGTCCTCACCTTACTTTTTCAAACACTTGACACTGTTAATTCCTCCTTCATTCTCGAAACTTTCTTCTCTTGGCTTCCCAGATGCAGGGCTGTTTTTTCCTCCTACCTCACTGGCTTTTTCTTTCCTGGCTTCTCTTTTAGACAGCAGAGTGCCCCAGGCTCTGTCCTCAGCCGCCTACTCTTGTTTGTGGCAGACCCTCCCTAGATGATTTCTTCTGGTCCTATAGTTTTAAGAATGAACTGTATGTACTCTGATGACTCTCAAATATATCCCTCTAACTCTGACCTCACCCATGAGCTTCAGACAGGTGTGTCCAACTGCCTGTTTCCATCTGCATGTGAATGTCTAAAAAACTTTCTTTTTTTTGAGTTGGGGTATCACTCTGTCACCCATCCTGAAGTGCCATGGCATAATCATGGCTCATTGCAGCCTTGAACTCCTGAGCTCAAGTGATCCTTACACTTCAGCCTCCTGAGTAGCTAGGACTACAGGCACGTGCTACCATGCCCAGCTAATGTTTTTACTTGTTTGTTTGTTTGCTTGAGACGCAGTGTCACTCTGTTGCCAGGCCGTAGTGCAGTGGTGCAATCTCAGCTCACACAATCTCTGACTCCCTGGTTCAAGCAATTCTCCTGCCTCAGCCTCCCGAGTAGCTGGGATTAAAGGCACCCGCCACCACGCCCAGCTAATGTTTTGTATTTTTAGTAGAGATGGGGTTTTGCCATGCTGACCAGGAAAGTCTCAATCTCCAGACCTCGTGATCCGCCCGCCTCGGCCTCCCAAAGTGCTGAGATTACAGGCGTGAGCCACCATGCCCAGTGTTTTTACTTTTTTTGTAGAGATGGGGTCTTGCTGTATTGCCCAGGCTGGTCTCAAACTCCTGACCTCAAGTGATCTTCCCGCCTTGGCTTCCCAAAATGTTGGGATTACAGACATGAGCCACGACATCCGGCCTAAAAGACATTTTAAATTTAACCAGAACTTTTGTTTTTTTCTCAGCAAAGCCATTAATTTTCTGTCTTTTCTGTATAGTGAATGGCACCCCCATCCACCAGGTTGCTCAGGCCACAGCCTCCATGTCTCCCTGATTCCTGTCTTCCTCTTCCCACCCTGCTCCCCTCTTCCCTTCCCCATGGGCCCCCTCCTTGTACCCGCCAACTACTCTACTAGTTAGGCCCTTCAGGGTACATCCAGCCATTTCTCACCACCTCCACCACCTGGGATATTGCAGCAGTTCCTTTCTGGTCTCCCTGCTGGTCTTATGCAACAGCCAGAGTAGTCCTTTAATAAAACATGTTTTAACCTAAAAGCATTTTAGATTTTTACCATGAAATGCATCATAGACTCAAAGTAGCGTATATCGTGTTTGTGCTCTTTAAAGAATAAACATAAGAAATACTCCATGGCCGGGTGCAGTGGCTCATGCCTGTAATCCCAGCACTTTGGGAGGCCAAGGCAGGTGGATCACCTGAGGTCAGGAGTTGGAGACCAGCCTAGCCAACATAGTGAAACCCCATCTCTACTAAAAATACAAAAAATTAGCTGGGTGTGGTGGCACACGCCTGTAATCCCAGCTACTCAGGAGGCTGAGATAGGAGAATTGTTTGAACCTAGGAAGTGGAGGCTGCAGTGAGCCAAGATCATGCCACTGCACTCCAGCCTGGTGACAAAGCAAGACTCTGTCTCAAAAGAAAAAGAAATACTTCTGTACCCACCACCTGCATTACGAGGTACGCAGTACTCTTGAAGCCTCTTCAGCCCTCCTTATTTCATCTATCTCTCTTCCCCCTCCAGAGGAATTCCCTGAATTTTGTGGTGTTTCCTTGATTTTCTCTATTATCTTTATAGAGAGGCATAAACAATGTCTTGCTTAGCTTTGCATATTTTTTAGCTTTTCATGGATTCATGCTGTGATCATTTATCCATGACTACTATTTTTGCTCGATATAATAGTTTTTTGGCCATATTCATCCCTGTTAATGTCTGAAACTGGAGTTCATTCGTTTTACTATATGGCACAAAATGCACCACAATTTATCCCTTCTTTTTTTTGAGACAGAGTTTCGCTCTTTTTGCCCAGGCTGGAGTGCATTGGCGCAATCTCTGCCTCTGGGGTTCAAGCGATTCTCCTGCCTCAGCCTCCCGAGTAGCTGGGATTACAGGCATGTGCCACCATGCCCAGCTAATTTTGTATTTTTAGTAGAGATGGAATTTCTTCATGTTGGTCAGGCTGGTCTCAAACTCCCGACCTCAGGTGATCCACCCGCCTCGGCCTCCAAAAGTGCTAGAATTACAGGCGTAAGCCACTACGCCTGGCCTTTTTTTTTTTTTTTGAGACAGGGTTTTGCTCTTGTCATCCAGGCTGGAGTGCAATAGTGTGATCTCGGCTCACTGCAGCCTCCGCCTCCTGGGTTCAAGTGATTCTCCTGCCTCAGCCTCCCGCGTAGCTGGGGTTATAGTTGGCCACCACAACGCCAGGCTGAGTTTTTGTATTTTTAGTAGAGATGGGGTTTCACCATGTTGGCTAGGCTGGTCTTGAACTCCTGACCTCAGGTGATCCACCTGCCTCGGTCTCCCAACGTGGTGGGATTACAGGCATGAGCCACCGGGCCTGCCTTCTCCGAGCTCTTTATATCGAGGTATGCATGGGCTTATCATGAATGATCTGAGTAGCTGTGAAGGGGAGGGAGCCCATGATGCAGTGGGCAGCTGAGAGGCACAGGTAGAAATGAACTGTGAGAGAGTCAGTGCCAGGTCACTTGGGATTTTTAGTGCGTGTCAGGGGGCCTCTGAATTTTTTTTTTTAGCTCCTCCCCATGGCTCCATTTGCTCTCACCACAGCAAGCTGAGCAGCCTAAGTTTGCAGTAACACCTGGACCTGGGGTTCCCAAAGCAAGGGCCTTTGCCAGATGCTCTACTTCTCTGCTCTTTCCAGACATGTTGTCAAAACCAGGGATTTTGCTCTCCCCAACAGGCAGTGCAATTCCATCAGGTGCCCCCTGTGTTGATCTAGCCTCCCAAGGAGTTAATGACCCCTGACTGAGTTGCTTCCTTTGGAAGCCTCTTGTGCCAGCTTTGCCCAGCCCCTGCCTTCAGTGGCCACTGCAGGACTGCCTAGCCAGAAACCAGGTCTCCCCAGGCAGGACCTCTTGCTCCCATCAACTGCAAAGTCACTGCCTTCCAGGGCCACCTGCCTCATGACCGGCTCTCCTCAGGTCACAGGAAGCTGGGAGCGGAACCCTGAAAGAACTCAAGTTCTTTCCTTAGATGCTGAGCATGCAGCAGGCAGAGGGAGACTGAGAGGAGACAAAGACCTGGCTTCCCGTCTACAGTCTGTTCAGTCAAGGCCAGACTAGAGTGGGATCTGCTAAATGGGTACAGCAGAACATTGGAAGAAGCACCTTTGAGCCAGTGCTGCTGGGGTCTCAGTGGATTAGAGCCAGGAGCCCTGGTGAGGCCTGTGGGCGGGGCTTCACTTGCGACCCTGAGAAGCCAACTCCACATCTCCTTCCCTCTCACCCTTGAGCCCTGGGTGGTTTGGGGAGGCCACAGCCTTTTTGTGCCCTGACCTATCCCAAAGTCACCTGCACTCACAAGGTTGTGACCTTAGGTAGGTTCCTCTACTTTTGTGAACATCATTTTCCCACCCAGAATAATGTCCTTATTGCAATATGCTCGTTCCATTCCCTGCTGGCTTTGTGGCCACAAATGGAGGGGCAGCTAGGTTTCTTGAACACAGAGCCTGAGAGGCCTTGTCTGCAGCTGCTGGAATCAGCCAGGAAACCCCAAAAGTGGGCTGGAGACTTCAGCAAGGACTGGGAACAGGGCTGCACTGAGAGGCCCAGGGGCTAGGTCAGCAGAGCCGCTAGGCGGATTTGGAGGGGACTTGGGGAGAGACGAGGCAGCCAGCTTTGCAGGATTCCCACGGCACAGAGCCAGTGCTCAGGGGTTCCCTTCTCAGCGTTCCTCTCACCTGCTGTGATTCCCTCGCACCTGGCATGGATCCGAGCTCCTTCCCTTATGGCTGAGACCCAAACTGCCTACAAGTGGCCTCTTCTCCCTGTTCTTAACTGCAAGGGCAGCATGGGGCCTTAGGCTGTCAGCGCTACCCGGGACCCTGGCATTCACTTTGTCCATAATGTACATATGGATGTAGGCAACTGCCCTCAGGGCTGTCTGGGGCCAGGACCAAGCCCAGCACTCACACCTCCTGACACAGCCAAGTTCTCCCCCAACGTCAGAGCTGACAGGACTGTTCATGGTTCACTGAGTGGACCCAGCAATGCCTCATCGATAATCCACAGTCGAGAGAAGAGGGGCGGTCAGAGACCGGCCAGCCCTCCCTTCTGACTGGGAGAGGCCTCTGCAGGCACTGACAGGCTCCAAAGAGTGCTGTGGGGGCAGTCAGCATCCATAGTCCCCTGGGATCTTCTCTGGGCTGTTTTCTCTGACATTTCACCTGAAACTAACTGTACATAGCTGGACTAGGAACCTTCTAAATCTGATACTTCCAGCATGTGGCTTAGGGAAAATCACTTGACTCCTTGTTTACCTTCTGGCTAAGAAGTGAAAACTCGGCCGGGCGCGGTAGCTCAAGCCTGTAATCCCAGCACTTTGGGAGGCCGAGACGGGCGGATCACGAGGTCAGGAGATCGAGACCATCCTGGCGAACACGGTGAAACCCCGTCTCTACTAAAAATACAAAAAAAAATTAGCCGGGCGAGGTGGCCGGCGCCTGTAGTCCCAGCTACTCGGGAGGCTGAGGCAGGAGAATGGCGTGAACCCGGGAGGCGGAGGTTGCAGTGAGCTGAGATCCAGCCACTGCACTCCAGCCTGGGCGACAGAGCAAGACTCTGTCTCAAAAAAAAAAAAAAAAAAAAAGTGAAAACTCTGGGTTAATCTAGTCCTCCAGGCCCTAGAGTCCCACAGAGTGATGCTATCTGTACAACTAGAGGGCAGAGCCCTTGGTCATGTCCACCCTCTGATTAAGTGGGCATCTCCTCTGCTGCTAGCTTTGTCCTCTCTGGGACTTGGGGTGGGCTTGGAACAAAGCCTGGTGCCGGGACAAAGCCTGGTGCCCGTGCGATTCATCTGCACGTTATTTCTCCTCTCTGCCATTCTAGGGTCACGCTGCGGTAGCCTGTCACCCGACATGTGAAAGGGAACCTGTCAGGATTACTGCGAGCTAACAGCAGGACGAGCTGGCCCCGGGGAGCGGGGATGGGCAGAGCAGCTGCTGAACCTGGGCCAGCAGTACCAGGAAGGAGACCTGGGCCCTGGTGGGGAGCTCAGCACACGCTCGCCTGACCCAGATGGTATTGGACACAGTGCCCCGCTGAACGGCAGCTGTTCCCAACGCCAGAGGACCCCACAGCCACAGTAGGAGCTTTGCGACCTATGCAACTGCAGCTGGGGCTGGGGCCACGAGGAGAAGGGACCAGCACCTCATATGGGAAGCAGTAGGGCAGGACCTACCACGAAAAGGATCTCAATCTCTGCAACGAAGTTTTCCAACACTCACAGCCTTCCTGTTTTTCTCCTCTCAGGGCTGGGGTCTGGCTTCCCTCCTCTGGCAGAGGTTTTGGGCCAGGAGGACCAGCCGAGGTGGGACACTTGCATGGAACCCAGGTCTCCTGAAGCCCATGTGCTCTCTGTTGTGATTGGAGTTCTAGGGCTTCCCCACTGCTGGGGACGAGGGGCCGCCTCATTGTCTGCTCATGAACCACAAGGACCCCGACTGCTCCAGACTGGATTATTTCAAGCCACCAAAGAGGGGGACCCCTAGAGCTGGCAGCCAGCAATCCCAAGGGACTAGAGGGCTGCGATGGACTGACCTCCCCCTCACCAGGGTGGCGGGAGAGGCAGAGCCTCTGTGGCCCAGCTAGTGACAGACCCGATGAAGCCCTAAGCAAGGGCCCCACCTGACTCAGGGACAGGACAGCCACTCCTGCCAACGTGCGTTCTCCCCACATTGAGGGAGGGCGTGGCAAGGGACCCCTGCCACTGTCCCCTACTGCAGCACGTGCCCCTATGCCCTTTGCATGTGGTGCCAGAATAGACAGGCTACGCTGTGGCTGGCCCCTCAGTGGGCTGGGAAAGGAGTGGCCACGGTGACCACCACCCGCCTGCTGGCACCATGAAGTGCTCCCTGCGGGTGTGGTTCCTCTCCGTGGCCTTCTTGCTGGTGTTTATCATGTCCCTGCTCTTCACCTACTCGCACCACAGCATGGCCACACTGCCCTACCTGGACTCGGGGGCCCTGGGTGGGACACACCGGGTGAAGCTGGTGCCCGGCTATGCCAGCCTGCAGCGCCTCAGCAAGGAGGGGCTCTCGGGCAAGAGCTGTGCCTGTCGCCGCTGCATGGGTGACACCGGCGCCTCCGACTGGTTTGACAGCCACTTTGATGGCAACATTTCCCCCGTCTGGACCCGAGAGAACATGGATCTTCCACCGGATGTCCAGAGGTGGTGGATGGTAAGAGCTGCTGCCCCCTTCCAGGGATCTGTCCCTCGGTTTTCAAGCCACTCAGGGCCCCCTCTTGGATTTCTGGCCCCCAGAGCCATGACAAAGTGTAATGCCCGTTTGACCAAGCCATTATAGGATCACAGATGGCTGAAGGGCAGAGTGAGCATTGACCTGATGGAGTGGACTAGTATTTTCCAGTGCCTGTAGCACCCGAGCATAGGCCAGAAATGCCTCCTGGACCAGGCAGGCAGCACAGACGCAGGGAGCAGGTGGGAGTGAGGAGTACAGCCATGGGGGGCCTGCCCCAGAGGAAGAAGGCAGCCACCCCCTGGCCCCAGCAGTCATTGCTGCACAAGGCTGGATGTGGGTTTTTTTTTATTTTTTATTTTTTTTATTTTTTTATTTTATTTTATTTTTTTTGAGACGGAGTCTCACTCTGTCACCCAGGCTGGAGTGCAGTGGCGCGATCTCGGCTCACTACAAGCTCCGCCTCCCGGGTTCAAGCCATTCTCCTGCCTTAGCCTCCTGAGTAGCTGGGACTACAGGCGCCCGCCATCTCGCCCGGCTGGGTTTTTTTTTTAAAGCAAACCCAGAAATCCAGATTTTAAAACTAAGTATCCTAATTTATGAACATTGACTCATGATAATTGTTTTTTATTTGTTTGTTTGTTTTTTGAGATGGATTCTCATTCTGTTGCCCAGGCTGGAGTTCAGTGGCGCCATGACGGCTCACTGTAACTTCTGCCTGCAGGTTCAAGTGATTCTCCTGCCTCAGCCTCCCTAGTAGCTGGAATTACAGGCGTGTGCCACCACCCTCAGCTAATTTTTTTGTATTTTTAGTAGAGACGGGGTTTCACCATGTTGGCCAGGTTGGTCTCAAACTCCTGACCTCAGATGATCCTCCCGCCTCAGCCTCCCAAAGTGCTGGGATTACAGGTGTGAGCCACTATGCCCAGCCGAAATAATTGTAAATACCATTATAACAGAGCTTCTTGTTTGGTTCTTTACAATTGCTGGAAGACTTTTTATTGGGTTGGGGTAAGAAAACCTTGTAGGGAAGGCCGGGCGCGGTGGCTCGTGCCTGTAATCCCAGCACTTTGGGAGCCCAAGCTGGGCGGATTACGAGGTCAGGAGTTTGAGACCAGCCTGACCAACATGTTGAAACCCCGTCTACTAAAAATTAAAAAAAAAATTAGCCAGGCATGGTGGCAGGCGCCTGTAATCCCAGCGACTCAGGAGGCTGAGGCAGGAGAATCGCTTGAACCTGGGAGGCAGAGGTTGCGGTGAGCCAAGATCATGCCATTGCACTCCAGCCTGGGCAACAACGTGAGATTCTGTCTCAAAAAAAAGAAAAGAAAGCCGTGTAGGGAAGATTTAATCTATTTTATGAAATAAAGTATTGCCTGATTCTAGAGTTAAAAAAAAAACAAGCAATGTAAAGAACTGTCAGGGGCTAAGGGATTTGAAGGGGTGGGGCTGGGGGGTTCTCCCTGTCTTTCCAGTCATCACTTTTCTGCTACTTGTAATTCCTTCTGCCTTGCCCCAAGGCTCTGGAGTGTCACTCCCCAGGCTCTGCAGGCCATCTGGTTGCCACACATGTCATGGGTGGAACCATGTCAGCACTGAGCCCCTGCAGGCTCCCAAGCTGTGAGGGATGAGCTCATGTGATCAGGCTTATCAGAACGATGCCATAGAACGTGCCTTCCAGCCCAGACTATCAGAGTGCCCGAGGACCGGGGTCTGCGGAGCTGGGGCCACTAGGAGCCCTGTGGGCTCTTACTGTGACAGCTTTTTCTTGATACAGGTTATCACCGTCTTTGCAGTGGCACAGTCTTGGTTCACTGCATCCTTGACCCCCCCCAGGCTCAAGCGATCCTCCTACCTCAGCTTCAGAGTAGCTGGGACTATAGGCGCGCACCACCACACCTGGCTAATTTTTATATAGGAATTCTCATCTCAGAGTCAGTCTCTCCCTACAGATCAATCTCCCATCCCCCCTGAGCAGGCCCTGCTCACCCACAAACCCATCGAGTTATGGCTCCATCCACAGAATGTTTGATTTTATTTTTATGTGGGTGTTTTTTTTTGAGTAAAAATAATTCCAACACTTTTGAGTAAAAGTAATCCCACACCTTGGGAGGCCAAGGCAGGTGGATCACCTGAGTTCGGGAGTTCGAGACCAGCCTGACCAACATGAAGAAATCCCGTGTCTAGTAAAAATACAAAATTAGCTGGGTGTGGTGGCGCATGCCTGTAATTCCAGCTACTCAGGAGGCTGAGGCAGGAGAACCGCTTGAATCTGGGATGCGGAGGTTGTGGTGAGCCAAGATCGTGCCATTGCACTCTAGCCTGGGCAACGAGTGAAACTCTATCTCAAAAAAAAGAAAAATCAGGATTTCATTTTTCTTATTTCATATGAAATCCTTACTTTCATTGTCTCTTGAAAAATGGGAAACTTTGGCCCTTCTGGGCTCATGATCCCACGTGGCAACAACTGGCTGAAGTTGCCCTTCTTTGCTGGGGCTCAGATCTGTTGGGTGTGGACCTTACCTACCATGTTACTCCTGTGTGGTACCTGCTGGGCCCGTAAGCATCTGATTGGTGCTGCCTCGTTTCATGGTCTTTGACCACCAGCTGGTTGGTACAGGTCTCGCTGGTAGGAGGGGACACTAGGACACCAGTTCTATTCCAGCCATTCTGGCTCTGAAAGAATTATCAGCCTCTCTGCCCTTCCCTGGGTGGGGTCTCAGGGAGTGGCTGGACTGTTGCCCTAGACGCGGCTTCTGCAACTCCAGTCCTCAACCTGAGTGCTGAGGGCGCCCCCTGTAGGCTGACCAGGAAGGAGCCCCTGAAGGAGGCTGCGCTGTTCCGTGGCCCAGGCCTGCAGGTTCCCAGAGAATGTGTGAAAGGCACCTTGATCCAGAGCCCCTTCTAGTGCATCAGAGCCACCCGTGACTAGCAGGGCACCCAATCTCTGGACGTTGAGACTCACTCACAACTGGGGACTTCGCTGTCGTTGAGAGAGGGAGAGACCCTCACTGCACAGAGGAAAGAACCCCTGTTCCCTGGCAGAGCCCTGGAGAAAGAGGCCTGTGCCCAGGCACTGGAGAGTGAGAGCAGAGGAGGGGAGGATGGGGCCCCTCCTTCTTCACACACCTCTCCCCTTCCTCATTTCCCGTCTTCCCCTCCCTTCCATAGATGCTGCAGCCCCAGTTCAAATCACACAACACCAACGAGGTACTGGAGAAGCTGTTCCAAATAGTGCCCGGCGAGAACCCCTACCGCTTCCGGGACCCCCACCAGTGTCGGCGCTGTGCTGTGGTGGGGAACTCCGGCAACCTGCGGGGCTCTGGCTATGGGCGGGATGTGGATGGACACAACTTCATCATGAGGTGAGCCCCTGCGGAGCCCAAGGGTGGGCCCAGGACGGGGTCTCCAGGAGGGGGACTGCTCTCCTCTGCCTTGTCTGGCAGAGTGCATGCTGCCAGTTACCAGTGTGCTGTAGGGCCCTGCCTCCCAGCGTCTTTCATAGCAGGCTTGGAGCTCTCTCCTTTGCCTGTTTGGGGTGGATGGAGAGCCAGAATCCCAAATCTAAGCTTTGCTTGAGGCCTGCACTCTGTTTCCAGTGCTCTGAATTCCTCTGGAAACAGCTGACATTAGATTCCTGGCTGACGTTTGGTAAAAAATCCTACCAGAGGCCGGGCACGGTGGCTCTTGCCTATAATTCCAGTGCTTTGAGAGGCTGAGGTGGGAGGATCGCTTGAGCCCCAGGAGTTAGAGACCAGCCTAGGTAACATGGCGAAACCCTGTGTCTGCAAAAAATTTTTAAAGATTAGCTGGGCATTGTGGCATGTGTTTGTATTCCCATCTACTAGGGTGGCTGAGGCAGGAGGATTGCTTGAACCCAGGAGTTCGAGGCTACAGTGAGCTATGATTGTACCAGTTCACTCCAGCCTGGGCAATAGACTGAGACACTGTCTCAAAAACAAAAATTCCCATCAGAAGCCAGCCCTGTCCTCCTCATCCCCTCAGCAGCTGAGCAAGGAGTGAGGGCCCCAAGCCCAGCTAGCATCCTGCTTCTCAGCAGCAGGTGATTTTCTCTGGCAGACGCACGGAAGGCAGATGTCGTGGGTGCTAAAAGGAGCTGTTTGGTATTTACTCTGGGATTCATTCATTCCCAAGACGTCTATTCCCCGCCGTGAGGAGGGGAGAAGAGTTGGGAGGGCGTTCAGTCCTGACCGAGACTCTGCAGTGAAGGCTTGGTCATGAACAGAGAACGGGGGCAGGCTTATGACCTGAACATGGGCTGCTTGCTCTGCTGCAGAGCCTGTGTTTTCTGACGTCCCCCCTTGACTTGGCTGGGGACAAGAAACGCCACAGTGGGGATCCTTCTACCCAACTCCTTGACAGAGGAAGAGCCTGAAGAACCGAGATCCTACCAATGCCCAGTTTTCACTCACCTCTTAGGATGAACATTGCAGAAAAACCAGGTTTCCCAGGAGGCAGAAGGAAGGGCTTTGTCTTAGAAACTGTTACTGTCTCCATAGCAACACAAAGGCAGCAATATGTCTCGGAGGCATTCAGCATTCCATGTAAGACCTTCCTCATGTTGGGAAATGGTACACGTGGGAGGGTGAACAGGATGGACTGGACCCTGTCCAGGACCCTGGAACCACCTGAGGGTATCCATATCCTCCAACTGCTGATACGCCAGTGGGAGAGAGATGGGATGGGAACTGGTCTTGGGGGGGTCTCTCCTCTTCCCAGACACCATGGCCAGGTTGGGAATTGAGGCATTTGTCACTTCCATGCAGCTCTGGGCACTCGGAAAGCCCAGGACAGTGCTCTCAGCTGCCTGAAGCACCTGCATCAAGTTTGAGCTGGGCAGGCACCTACGTGATGGTCAGGAAGCTCCTGGGTGGAAGCCCTGCAGGCCCAAAAGGACTGGCTCCTAAGTTTCCTGGCCGGTACTGTCAGGCAGGGCTGCAGAAAGAAATGTATAAGGCTGGGTGCAGTGGCTCACGCCTGTAATCCCAGCATTTTGGGAGGCCGAGGCAGACAGATCACCTGAGGTTAGGAGTTCAAGACCAGCCTGGCCAACATGGTGAAATCCCGTCTCTACTAAAAATACAAAAATTAGCTGGGCATGGTGGTACATAACTATAATCCCAGCTACTCAGGAGGCTGAGGCAGGAGAATCGTCTGAACCCAGGAGGTGGAGGTTGTAGTGAGCCAAGATCACGCCATTGCGCTCCAGCCTGGGCAACAAGAGAGAAACTCTGTCTCAAAAAAAAAAAAAAAAGATTTATAGATGCTTCCTCCCTGGGGCCAGGTAAGGAAGTGGGGTGGTATAGAGTGGACCCCAGAATCACTTTCTGGAAGGGGTGACCCGGGTAGTAATTGGCCATCTGCTGGTCTAAGGAACTGGCTGGCAGTGGATAAGCTGGGCTTGCTGGTGTGAGCCTGTAGTCCTAGCTACTCGGGAGGCTAAGGCAGGAGGATCATTTGAGCCCAAGAGTTTGAGGCTGTGGTGAGCTGTGATGGCACTCTAGACTGGGCAACAGAGCAAGACCCTATCTCAAAAACAAAAACAACAGATGGCACTGGGGGTGACTCCAATTGTACGCATATCCAGGTTTGGAACCAATGGTCCTGGAAGCAAGACCCACTGGAGGGCTGAGCTGAGTTACAGCAAGATAATGGCCTGATCCACCTGTGCCCCGGCCACTTCGCTGCCATTCCCTCCTCCTCTTTGTCCTCTGAGCCCTGTGGACCACTTCAAGTCCAGTTAAGCTGGTCTTGCCTCAGTTGGCCTGCAGATCCATCCACAACTCCGAGTACAGTGCCCTCTAGACAGGAGGCGTGCCACAGATATATGCAGGAGTGAAGGGGACTAGGCAGCCAACACCAGGTCCTAACCAGGGAGTACACACCCCATTTGCGCCCTGGTCTGAATACTTCTTTTTTTTTTTTTTTTT
>NW_012112697.1:5786908-5795327 GCF_000951035.1 Colobus angolensis palliatus
GTGAACCCGGGAGGCGGAGGTTGCAGTGAGCTGAGATCCAGCCACTGCACTCCAGCCTGGGTGACAGAGCAAGACTCCGTCTCAAAAAAAAAAAGAAAAAGAGCATACCTTGATCCTAGCTCCTGCCCCACCCAGGCCCCGGCCAGCCTGTGTCACCAGCCCAATTCCTCCACCTCCTGCTTACCCCTGCCATACCCTGGGCAGCTGAGACACACTTCTGGCTCTGACATACCCTGTTAAGGCTTCCTCTCCAACTGCTCTGTTCCTCACAGGCCCCAGGGTGCTTGGCAGGAGGCAGATCCAGACTGCGTCAGTGTGACCATAGGACCCCAATGCCTGTGTGGGGAGTTCAGCAGCCCACAAGCTGTTAAGAGTTATTCATGGGTGGGAAAGATACTTCTCGGCTCTTCTAGGAGACAGGATCTCTAAACCCTAAAGACCGGGCTCAAAGGGGCAGTTCACTGAAAGACATGAATTTGGGGGAGAGGTAGGAACTAGATCCCTGTTCTGGAGACAGAGCATGTTAGTTTCTCTGGAGGAAATTCTAGGTATCTGCTTGAAGCCAGCTAGAACGAAGTGGTTAGGAACACAGATGTTCTCTAGGTTTTGAGACCTCCAACCCCAAAGCACCCTCCAGACCCTCAAGGGAAAATGAGAGGTAGGGGGCACAGCGACGTGACCGGCAGGGCAAGGGGACAGCACAGCCCACGGTCCTCCCCAGTCCCGTCCTTGATGAAGATAGCGTAGCAGCCCTTGCAACACAGCAAGTCCTCACCCAGCCCAGCTAGCTGCTGCCAGCCACTGTAAGGACAGGGAATGTTTGTGCTGGTTTTACAGAACTGGCATAAAAAGCCGGGAGAGCCACCTAGAGGCTGCGCTCCCTCCCTCCCTGGGTCCCTGTGCTCCTAGTGAAGGGCCAGGTTATGGTCACCCTGCCTTGGTAGTCATGATTCCACAAGGTAAGCAGTCATAACAGAAAAAAAAGACTAACAGGTTTGTGTTTAAACCTGGTTCACCTGTTACGTAAGATGCATACTAAAAAGGGGAGCTTTGGTTTTTACTTGTCTTGTATTTTGCACAAATTGAAAGGAAGTGGGGCCGGGCGCAGTGGCTCACACCTGTAATCCCAGCACTTTGGATGGCTGAGGCAGGCGGATCACGAGATCGAGACCATGGTGAAACCCCGTCTCTACTAAAGATACAAAAAATTAGCTGGGCGCGGTGGCGGGCACCTGTAGTCCCAGCTATTTGGGAGGCTGAGGCAGGGAATGGCGTGAATCCAGGAGGTGGAGCTTGCAGTGAGCCAAGATCGCCCCACTGCACTCCAGCCTGGGCGACAGAGCGAGACTCCTTCTTGGCTTATTATACCCACAGAGAGGGTTTCTAGACAGGAGCCACAGCAATGTCCCCTCTGTTCAGACAGCAGCAGAAGACAGGGGACATTGCACATCACCAGAGACATAGCAAGGGCAGACCGTGAGAACTTGGAACATTTCTCTTGGCCTTGGAGTGGAAGGGCAGACGAGGTCTTAAGGCGGCAGACAGGAATAGGGTGGTAGTAGGTGGCAGGACAGGGGCCCAGGGCCTGAGGGAAGGCTTGAACTTCCTATCTTTCTTTCACCATCTTATAGGAAAGAGGGCAGAACAGCCAAGTAAGGTGGAAGCTGTGGAAGGCTGTTCTTTAAAAGTTCTTTCTTCTAAAAATTATAAAAGGCCAGGCCTGGTGTCATCTGCCTGTCGTCCTGGCTACTGAGGAGGCTGAGGCAGGAGAGTTGCTTGAGTTCAGGAGATTGAGACCAGCCTGGACAACATAGTGAGACCCCTATCTGTACAAAACAGAAAACAAAACAGGCATGGTGATGCACGCCTGTGGTCCCAGCTGCTCGGGAGGCTGAAGCTGAAGGATTGATCGAACCCAGGGGGTCGAGACTGCAGTGAACCATGATGATGGCACTGCACTCCAGCCTGAGTGACAGAGTGAGACTTAAAAAACAAACAGGGCCGGGCGTGGTGGCTCAGGGCTATAATCCCAGCACTTTGGGAAGCCGAGGCAGGCAGATTGCCTGAGGCCAGGAGTTTGAGACCAGCCTGACCAACATGGCAAAACCACTTTTCTACTAAAAATACAAAAGTGGCTGGGTGTGGTGGGTCACGCTTGTAATCCCAGCAGTCTGGGAGGCTGAGGCAGGCAGATCACTTGAGGTCTCGGGAGGCTGAGGCAGGAGAATCCCTTGAACCCGGGAGGTGGAGGTTGCAGTAAGCTGAGATCACACCATTGGACTCCAGCCTGGGCGACGGGGCGAGACTCCGTCTCAAAAAAAAAAAAACAAACAAACCAAAAAATTAGCTAGGAGCGCTGGCACATGCTTGTAGTCCCATCTACTCAGGAAGCTGAGGAAGCAGAATTGCTTGAACCTGGGAGGCAGAGGTGGAGGTTGCAGTGAGCCAAGATAGCACCACTGCACTCCAACCTGGGCAACAGAGTGAGACCCTGTCTCAAAAATAATAATTAAAGTAAATAAATAAAAATGTATACAGTAAAAAAAAAATGAGTTAAGCCCCCAAAGTTACTCTGAGAGTAACCTTTTTTTTTGGAGACAGAGTCTTAGTTCTGTCACCCAGGCTGGAGTGCAGCGGTGTGATCTCGGCTCACTGCAGTCTCTGCCTCAGGGTTCAAGCACATCTCCTGCCTCAGCTTCCCAGAGTGCTGGGATTAAAGGTACATGCCACCATGCCAGGCTAATTTTGTATTTTTTTTTCCTAGTAAAGATGGGGTTTCACCATGTTGGCTAAGGCTGGTCTCGAATTCCAGGCCTCAAAGCAGTCCATCTACCTTGGCCTCCCAAAGTGCTGGGATTACAGGTGTGAACCACGACACTCAGCCTGTTTGATTGATTCTAGTGTTACTATTGTAAATAATTCTGCAGTGAATATCCTCATACACATCTTTGCACACTTATGTAACAATTTTTTTTTTTTTTTGAGATGGAGTCTCGCTCTGTCACCCAGGCTGGAGTGCAGTGGCCCGATCTCGGCTCACTGCAAGCTCCACCTCCCAGGTTTAAGCCATTCTTCTGCTTCGGCCTCCCGAGTAGCTGGGACTACAGGCGTCTGCCAGCACGCCCAGCTAATTTTTTGTATTTTTAGTAGAGATGGGGTTTCACCGTGTTAGCCAGGATGGTCTCGATCTCTTGACCTCGTGATCCGCCCACCTTGGCCTCCCAAACTGCTGGGATTACAGGCGTAAGCTACCATGCCTGGCCATAACCATTTTTGTAGGTTAGATTTCTAGCAATGGAATTGCTTGGTTGGAGTATACACCCGTTTGCATTTTTGATGGATGGCTTCGAACTGTCCTCTAAGAATCTTGTACCAGTTTCCACGGCAGTTGATTCTCATGTCACCCTCTTGTCCCTGCAGGATGAATCAGGCACCAACTGTGGGCTTTGAGCAGGATGTTGGCAGCCGAACCACCCACCATTTCATGTACCCTGAGAGTGCCAAGAACCTGCCCGCCAACGTCAGCTTCGTGCTGGTGCCCTTCAAGGCCCTGGACCTTCTGTGGATCGCCAGTGCCCTGTCCACAGGGCAGATCCGATTGTGAGATCACAATCTCTTGCTGGCCTGGGTAGAATCTGGGTGACAGGACCACCTTGGGCAGAGTCTTCCTAGGGGTCAGATTGTAGAATTCCTTTCATTGAATGTTTTGGCCAAGAGGAGCTGATGAGAAGGGAGGGCCTAAGATGGTGGGTGAGCTGAAGGCACAGCTTGCTCTGTGTCACCTTCTGCGTGGTGACATGTAGCATACTGATTTCAGGTGGAAAGATGAGGAAGGACCATCCGTTTGTTTTTTTTTTTTTTTTTTGAGACAGAATTTCACTCTTGTTGCCCAGGCCGGAGTGCAATGGCGCCATCTTGGCTCACTGCAACATCCGCCTCCCGGGTTCAAGCAATTCTCCTGCCTCAGCCTCCTGAGTAGCTGGGATTACAGGGATGCACCACTACGCCCGGCTAATTTTGTATTTTTGGTAGAGACAGGTTTCTTCATGTTGGTCAGGCTGGTCTCCAACTCCTGACCTCAGGTGGTCTTCCTACCTCGGGCTCCCACAGTGCTGGGATTAGAGGAGTAAGTCACCACACCTGACCAGACCGTCTGATTTTGGTCTCCTTTCTGGGTGATAGCTCCTGACTGAGGAAGCTCTGCCTTCTGAGGACTTTCTTTGGGGGCAGTCATCCCATCATAGCTGGGAACCATGGGAAATCTAGTTCACAAAGTATATTTTTTAGCAGCTTTATCAAGATAAGATTCACATCCCATACATCTCACCTATTTAATGTGTATAATCCAGTAACTTCTTATATATTCAGAGTTGTATAACCACAACTACAGTTAATTTTAATTTTTTTTAATTTTAATTATTTTTTTGAGATGGAGTCTCACTCTATCACCCAGGCTGGAGTACAGTGGCTCAATCTTGGCTCACTGCAACCTCTACCTCCTGGGTTTAAGGGATTCTTGTGCCTCAGCTTCCTGAGTAGCTGGAATTACATACCACCACGCCTGGCTAATTTTTGTGTTTTTAGTAGATATGGTGTTTTGCCATGTTGGCTAGGTTGGTCTCAAACTCCTGACATCAAGTGATCCACCTATCTCAGGCTCCCAATGTGTTGAGATTACAGGCATGAGCCACCACATCTGGCCCACAATTACTTTTTTTTTTTTTAAACGGAGTCTCACTCTGTTGCCCAGACTGGAGTGCAGTGGCACAATCTGAGCTCACTGTAACATCCGTCTCCCAGGTTCAAGCGATTCTCCTGCCTCGGCCTCCCGAGTCGCTGGGATTACAGGCATATGTCACCACGGACCTGGTTAATTTTTGTATTTTTAGTAGAGATGGGGTTTTGTCATGTTGGCCAGGCTGGTCTCGAACTCCTGACCTCAGATGATCTGCTCACCTCAGCCTCCCGAAGTGCTGGGATTACAGGGTATGAGCCACCACACCCAGCCCCGCAATTAATTTTAAAACATTTTCATGGCTGGGCACTGTGGCTTACACCTGTAATCCCAGCACCTTGGGAGGCTGATGCAGGCAGATCACGAGGTCAAGAGATTGAGACCATCCTGGCCAACATGGTGAAACCCCGTCTCTACTAAAAATATAAAAAATAGCTGGGAGTGGTGGCAGGCGCCTGTAGTCCCAGCTACTCAGGAGGCTGAGAAAGGAGAATCACTTGAGTTCGGGAGGTGGAGGTTGCAGTGAGCCGAGATCACGCCACTGCACTCCAGCCTGGACAATAAGAGCAAAACTCTGTCTCAAAAAAAATAAAATAAATTTTTTGGCTGGGTGCAGTGGCTCACACCTGTAATCCCAGCATTTTGGGAGGCTGATGCAGGCAGATCACGAGGTCAAGAGATTGAGACCATCCTGGCCAACATGGTGAAACCCTGTCTCTACTAAAAATACCGAGGCAGGTGGATTATGAGGTCAGGAGTTCGAGACCAGCCTGGCCCACATGATGAAACCTTGTCTCTACTAAAAATTCAAAAATTAGCTAGGCGTGATGGCATGCACCTGTAATCCCAGCTACTCAGGAGGCTGAGAAAGGAGAATCACTTGAGTTCGGGAGGTGGAGGTTGCAGTGAGCCGAGATCACGCCACTGCACTCCAGCCTGGACAATAAGAGCAAAACTCTGTCTCAAAAAAAATAAAATAAATTTTTTGGCTGGGTGCAGTGGCTCACACCTGTAATCCCAGCATTTTGGGAGGCTGATGCAGGCAGATCACGAGGTCAAGAGATTGAGACCATCCTGGCCAACATGGTGAAACCCCGTCTCTACTAAAAATATAAAAAATAGCTGGGAGTGGTGGCAGGCGCCTGTAGTCCCAGCTACTCAGGAGGCTGAGGCAGGAGAATCACTTGAACCCGGGAGGCAGAGGTTACAGTGAGATGAGATTGTGCCACTGCACTCCAGCCTGACAACAGAGACTCTGTCTCAAAAACAAACAAACAAACAAACAAAAACATTTTCATGTTCTGCTGGATGCAGTGGCTCAGGCCTGTAATCCCAGCACTCTAGGAGGCCAAGGAGGGGGGATTATTTGAGCCCGAGTTTGAGACCATCTTGGGCAACATGGCGAAACTGTCTCTACAAAATACAAAAAATTAGCCAGACATGGTGGCACACTCCTGTAGTCCTAGCCACTTGAGAATGAGGTGGGAGGATCGGATCGCTTGAACCTGGGAGGCAGAGGTTGCAGTGTGCTCAGATTGTGCCACTGTACTCCAGCCTGGGCAACAAAGTGAGGCTGTGCCTGAAGAAAAAAAAAAAGTTTTCATGTTCTAAGGGTCTTTAATCTAAAGATAAAAATCTGAAGATACCCCTGGGTCCCTAAGCCATCACTCCCCACTCCTCCCACCCCAGCCCTAGGCAACCATTAATCCACTCTGTCTCACCATATATTTTTGTTTTGTGGTAAAATATACACAATATAACATTTACCATTTTAACTATTTTTAAGTGTAAAGCTCAGTAACGTTAAGTATATTCACATTATTGTATGGCCATCACCACTCTCCATTTCTAGAACGTTTTCATTATCCCCAAATGGAAACTGTACACATTAAACACTAACTCTCCATTTTCCTCTCAACCTCAGGTAACCTTATTCTACTTTGTGTCTCTATGATTTAACTATTCTTGTTTGTTTCTTTGTTTGTTTTTGGAGATGGAGTCTCACTCTGCCGCGCAGTCTGGAGTGCAGTGGTGCCGTCTCGGCTCACTGCAACCTCCGCTTCCTGGGTTCAAGTGATTCTCCTGTCTCAGCCTCCCAAGTAGCTGAGAGTACAGGCAAGCGCCACCACGCCCAGCTGATTTTTTGTATTTTTAGTAGAGAGAGGGTTTCACCATGTTAGCTAGGATGGTCTGTGTCTCCTGACCTTGTGATCCGCCCACCTCAGCCTCCCAAAGTGTTGGGATTACAGGCATGAGCCACCGCGCCTGGCCTGTTTGTTTTTGAGCCTGAGTCTTGCTCTGTTGCCCAGGCTATAGTGCAATGGCATGATCTTGGCTCACTGCAACCTCTGCCTCCCAGATTCAAGCAATTGTCATGCCTCAGCCTCAACAGTAGCTGGGACTACAGGCATGGGCCACCACGCCCAGCTAATTTTTGTATTTTTTTTTTTTTTTTGAGATGGAGTCTCGCTCTGTCGCCCAAGCTGGAGTGCAGTGGCGCGATCTCGGCTCACTGCAAGCTCCGCCTCCCGGGTTCATGCCATTCTCCCGCCTCAGCCTCCCGAGTGGCTGGGACTACAGGCGCCTGCCAACATGCCCGGCTAATTTTTTGTATTTTTAGTAGAGATGGGGTTTCACCATGTTAACCAGGATGGTCTCGATCTCGTGACCTCATGATCCGCCCACCTCAGCCTCTCGAAGTGCTGGGATTACAGGCGTGAGCCACTGCACCCGGCCAGTTTTTGTGTTTTTACTAGAGATGGGGTTTCACCACATTGCCCAGGCTGGTCTCGAACTCCTGACCTCAGGTGATCCACCCAACTTGGCCTCCCAAAGTGCTGGGATTACAGGCGTGAGCCACCACACTCGGCCTGATTTGACTGTTCTTTATGCCTCATGTAAGTGGGATCATAACAGTATTTGTCCTTTTGTCTGACTTCCTTTACTTAGCATAATGTCCTCATAGTTCATCCATGTTGTAGCATGTGTCAGAATTTCCTGTTTTTTGAAGGCTGAATACTATGCCAATGTAGGGATATGCCCATTTTGTTTATCTGTTTATCCTTCAAGGACACTTGATTTGTGTTCTACCTTCTGGGTATCGTCACCATGTATTTTATAAACACAGAAGTAATGAGTTACAGTTTCCTGACTTTAGGATGTTCGTTATCTCATGTCTGGGAGACCTGAGGGCTAAAATGGGTGCAGGAGGGTTGAAGTGCCATAGACACTCAGAGAAGGGCATGTAGGTTACGGGGGCCATGGCTGGCTACAGGGAGCTGTGGTCTGGGAAGCCTGAGGGGAGTGGATCAAGAGCAGGGGTGAGAGCAGAGACATGGTGGATTTGAGATGATTGCCAGCTCTAATGGAGCACAGAGCTAGGGGAAGAAGGTTGGTGCTGGACTAGGGACGGCCCCATTGCTTGCCTAAAACATCCCCATTTTATCTTGGATGCCATGGGGAGCATTGAAGACTTTGGAGCAAGGCATGGCAGTGATGAACAAGCCATGGGAGAGCAGTCCAGAAGCAGAGTAGTCTGGAAGTTGTGGGGCTGACATTGCTCAGGCCTGGCATGAGGGGCATCCCTAGGACCCATGGGGCCACCTGAAATGTTATCTTTTCTTCCTTTCCCTTCTCCTTTCCTTTCTCCTTTCTCCCCTCCCCTCCTCTCCTTTTTTTTTTTTT
>NW_012112697.1:5802558-5804151 GCF_000951035.1 Colobus angolensis palliatus
AAATTAGCCAGGCGTGGTGGGGCACGCCTGTAATCTCAGCTGCTCGGGAGGCTGAGGCAGGAGAATCACTTGAACCCAGGAGGTGTAGGTTGCAGTGAGCCGAGATAGCAGCATTTTACTCTAGCCTGGGTGAGAGAATGAGACGCCGTCTTGAAAAAGAAAACAACAACAACAACAACAAAACATAAATAGAATGGAGAGTGTATGTAGTTGAATTCCATCTGGACGGCTGCCCCCACCAGCTCTGAGCCCCAGGCCTACTTCGTGTGAAAATGGAGCTTAGTCGTTCAGAGAACCTGTTCCACCAGTGACCAGGGCTGCCCTGCCACGAAGAGCAAGAGCTGAGGCCCAGGACGCCCACGTTGCCGGCAAAAAAAAAAAAAAAAAAAGGAATTAGCAAGGGCTGCAGAGGAAGGACAACTGCAAAGGGAAGGTGGTGTCCCCATGTGAGTCCATGTCCTTAGGCCAGGCCTGGGGGCTCCCGCATCTCTCTGGAGCCTCCCGCTCCCATCTCCTCCCTGTCATCCTAAGCCCGCCCCGCGCCGTCCTCTGGGTCACTGCCTGGGGTGACGCTGCGCTGCGCTTCCCCGCAGGTGAACGTGTACGGGTTCGGGGCCGACAGCCGGGGCAACTGGCACCACTACTGGGAGAACAACCGGTACGCGGGCGAGTTCCGGAAGACTGGCGTGCATGACGCGGACTTCGAGGCCCATATCATCGATATGCTCGCCAAGGCCAGCAAAATCGAAGTCTACCGGGGCAACTGAGCGGGGCCTCACCGCGACCCTCCCGCTCCATCTGTTAGGCTCCGGCGCTCCGACCCGGGACCCGAGATCCGGGACCCGCAACCCAGGACCAATCATGCTGCAGGCCAGGGGGCGTGCGCTGCGCTCCGCCAATCACGAGACTGGGGACCGCCGGGCCTGGCACTAATCTGCGCCGCGGTAGGGCGGAGCTTCTGTTTCTCCCAGCCAATCATGCGACTCGAGAACTTCTGGCGCTGTGTCCAGTCTCCTCCAATCAATGGCCTTCGGGGGCGGGCCAGCGGCCGCTCAATCCCCACTCCCTCATGCTTTGGGTTAGGGTTTTCTTTCACGCTTTCTGAGGAGAGCATGGCGCAGGCCTCGGCGAAGCACTCCCCTGACGCTCGGTCGGAGGAGCGTCTCCGTCGCTGGCCAGACCCGGAGGAGAACAGGCGGTCGCTGCGGGCGTCAGGAGAGGTGGCCGCCCGGCCCCTTTCCCCGCCTGCCCGGATGGGTGCGTGCAGACCCACCAAAGAAAAGTGGTCGCTGCGGGGCCCAGGGCTCGGGACCCCCAGTCCCACCTCGGCTGCGCTGTGGGACGGCCACGCCCCCAGGGCCACCTGCGTCTCCAGGAAGCCGGGAGTGGCGTCCCCTGCGGGGTGGGGTGCTCCCAGGCCGAACTCCGGACAGGTGGAGGGGACAGGGCAGGGCTCGAGGAAGCCCTGTCCTCTCCAGTGCAAGGTGCTCTCACGTGTGCCCTCTGCCCTCCCGTTCACCCGCAGCCTTCTCAGCGCCTCTCCCTGGGCCCCGGGCCGCCTCACCAGCTTGTTGCTCTGGAAAAAAAGTCCAC
>NW_012112697.1:5805300-5806758 GCF_000951035.1 Colobus angolensis palliatus
AGGCTGAGGCAGGAGAATCCCTTGAACCCGGGAGGCAAAGGTTGCAGTGAGCCGAGATTGTGCCACTGCACTCCAGCCTGGGTGACAGAGCGAGACCCCGTCTCAAAAAAAATTAAATAAATCATGAATCCCCATCCTGGAAGAGGTAGGTCCCAGCATCCAGCCAGATCTTTTCTGCAATAGTAATTTAAACAGACTTGTTTATTTCCTTCCCTTTCTCGTTCTGAATTAAAAGGAGCAAAAAACTGTCTAGTCCTTCATTGTTCTGAAATGGGCATGATGGTGGGAAGAAAGCAGCTCTCATAGGGTAGCTGTGACTGGTAATGGCTGAGAACGCTGGGGGATATGTGAGGAGCAAGATGAGTTCCAGACACCCTCCCCGCCCCCTTATACAACAGGCACCTCATTCCTGGACTCTGCTCTCCAAGACACTGAAGTCTGAGCGGGTACAAGCATTTTGGTTAAAAATCAGCTCATTGTCGCCTCTTGAGTTCCCTCCAAGAGAGGAGCTCATTGGAAAGAATTCCGGGTAGCATCTCCTTGCAGTGGCTGTCCTGTAACCACTTTGGCCTCTATCAACATGATGTCTCCAGGTCTCCATCAGGCTACGATGCATTTGGGTGGCCACAGGCTGGGCTGTCCCCACCTCTCAGGGAAGTGCATCTAAGGTTTGCCCCTCTGGCACAGCCCTGCCTCTACAGCCCAATTTCCACCATGCCACAGGCAACCTGCATTTTTATTTATTTGATTTATTTATTTATTTATTGAGACAGAGTCTTGCTCTGTTGCCCAGGCTGGAATCCAGTGGTGCTATCTCGGCTCACTGCAACTTCCATCTCCCAGGTTCATGTGATTCTCCTCAGCCTCCTGAGTAGCTGGGATTACAGGCGCCTGCCACCACTCCCAGCTAATTTTTATACTTTTTAGTAGAGACAGGGATCGCTTCTTGGCCTTTTGGCTAAGATCAAGTGTAGTAGAGACAGGGTTGTGCCATGCTGGCCAGGCTGGTCTCAGACTCCTGACCTCAGGTGATCCACTCGCCTCAGCCTCTTAAAGTGCTGGGATTACAGGTATGAGCCACTGTGCCTGGCCCCAGCTGAGTCTTAAGGCCCAGTGGAAGACAGTGTGTACCACAGCCTGTCTGTGAACCTGCCAAGATCTGTTTCTTGTCCTGCATATCCCTCAAAACTGACTGCCTTATGCTCCAATTGGTCGGCGAGCACACCAAGTGCCAGACCTCCAGAATACAGAGTCCCACATAATCTCACCTTTTTAAAATTTCCTGTTGGCCAAGCACTGCGTTGTTTTGACCCAGCAAGGATACCAAGGAAGTGGTTCTAGTGCAGCGTACCCCACTGTCACCTCTCTCTGAGGACAACCACAACTGAGTTTTTCAGAGATGCTGCTGCCCTCTCATGAATGCATGCATGTTTGTAATCTTTTTTTTTTTTTTTTTTT
>NW_012112697.1:5808488-5815833 GCF_000951035.1 Colobus angolensis palliatus
CGGCCTCCCAAAGTGCTGGGATTACAGGTTTGAGCCACCGCGCCCGGCCAAAAAATTTTTTAAAAATATTTTATGGCCAGGCATGGTGGCTTATGCCTGTAATCCCAGCATTTTGGGAGGCTGAGGTGGGTGGATCACGAGGTCAGGAGTTCAAGATCAGCCTGGCCAAGATGGTGAAACCCCATCTCTACTGAAAATACAAAAAAATTAGCCGGGCGTGGTGGCGGGCGGCTGTGATCCCAGCTACTTGGGAGACTGAAGCAGAGAATTGTTTGAACCTGGGAGGTATAGGTTGTAGTGAGCCGAGATCGAGCCACTGTACTCCAGCCTGAGCAACAGAGTAAGACTCCATCTCAAAAAAGAAAAGAAGTATTTTACCTATCCACAGGCAGCAGACAAGGAAGTACCTTCTGTGACTGGCAAGGTCAGATGCATCATTCCTTGCTAGGCGAAGGGAAGGTAAAATACTGAAACTATATTTTTTAAAATAAAAGTATTCCCTTTTGAGTGTTAATCAAGAATCAATGCACCTTCTCACTACTCTTGTGAAAAAAATCACAGCTCCTGCAGCAAGTCTATGCCTGGGTAACAACAAACCCACAAAATCCAAGAGGAGGTCCCCCTCTCCCGCCTCTGTGAGGCTTGCGGAGCAGTATGTATCTGGGCCAGCCTGGCCCTCCGAGTGTGGAATTCACGTCTTTCCTCTAGCAACTGTTTGTGCTGGTGAGAACAGCACAGACTCCCTGGCAGCCTGGTTCTCTGCAGGGGGAAGCTTGTGAAGCAGAAGAAACATATGGCATCTGCACTCAGGGCGCCAGTTCCATCCGGCCTCCCTATAAAATGACTTTGCCTTTCCTTTTTTAAAATTACAAAAATAATTCAACCAATACATAAACATGTGAAGTGAATCACGGAGGGCCTTCCTGCAATATCTTTTTTGTGCCCACCATTTGTCATGGAATGGGTAAAGGGGACCACAGGGGGAAGAGACGCTGCCCCCTCGTGGGGCCATGGCAGTCCCCTGGGCTGCGTCTCCGCAGTGCTTCCTGTGAAACGCTGTTACCACAGGCACCGCACTGGAGACCATGAAAGGGAAGAGTTTGACATCTCAGCTATCTTTGCTATAAATAGAAATAAATAAACCTTAACTAAGGCTTGAGTACACTTAGGCCGGACACAGTGGCTCACGCCTATAACCCCAGCACTCTGGGAGGCTGAGGTGGGTGGGTTATGAGGTCAGGAGTTTGAGACCAGCCTAGTCAACATGGTGAAACCCCATCTCTACTAAAAATACAAAATTAGCCCAGCGTGGTGGCAAATGCCTGTAATCCCAGTTACTTGGGAGACTGAGGCAGGAGAATCGCTTGAGCCTGAGAGACAGAGGTTGTAGTGAGCCAAAATCGCACCACTGCACTCCAGCCTGGGCAACGAGAGCGAAACTCCGTCTCATAATAATAATAGTAATAATAAAGTGGTGAGACAAGAATGGGCAGCTCCCCAACAGAAAAGATTTTCCAAGAAACTGAATATCTGCCAAGCCTCACTAAGTCAAAATTGAAAAAACAATGACATAATCTGTTGGCAAAGTTTTAAACATTGATTATAGTGTTGGCAAGCATGTAAGATAATACGTATTTTTGTATCACAGTAACATAAATTGCTAAAAACCTTTTGGCAAGTGTAAATGACAATGAATTAAAACTTTTAAATGTCCCTACTCTTTGACCCAACAATTCTACTTCCAGGAATAATAGCCTGAAGTGATTTTCACCAACGCTCAAAAATAAGAGGTTGGGCACGGTGGCTCATGCCTGTAATCCTAGCACTTTGGGAGGCCCAGGTGGGCGGACTGCTTAAGCTCAGGAGTTCAAAACCACCCTGGACAGCATGGTGAGACCCCATCTCTACGAAAATTAGCCGGGTGTGGTGGTGCAGGCCTAAAGTCCCACCTACTTGGAGGGGTGAGGCAGGAGGGTCACTTGAGACTGGGTCGAGGTTGCAGTGAACTGAGATCATGTCACTGTGTTCCAGCCTGGGTGACAAAAGTGAGAGCTGATCTCAAAAAAAAAAAAAAAAAAGAACAAAGATGTTCAGGCTGGGTTAAGGGCTCATGCCTACAATCCCAACTACTTGGGAGGTTGAGGTAGGAGGATCGCTTGAGCCCAGCAGTTTGGGACCGGACTGGGCAACATAGTGAGGCTCCATCTCTACAAAAATAAATCTTTTTAAAAAAGATGTTCAGGCCAGGCGCAGTAGCTCACACCTGTAATCCCAGCACTTTTGGAGACTGAGGTGGGCAGATCACAAGGTCAGGAGTTTGAGACCAGTCGTTGACCAACATGGTGAAACCCTGTCTCTACTAAAAATACAAAAATTACCCGGGCGTAGTGGCATGCACCTGCAATCGCAGCTACTCAGGAGGCTAACGCAGGAGAATCGCTTGAACCTGGGAGGTGGAGGTTGCAGTGAGCCAAGATCACACCACGGCATTCCAGCCTGGGCGAGAGAGTGAGACTCCGTCTCAAAAAAAAAAACAAAAAAAAGATGTTCAGCCAGGCATGATGGCACACACCTATAATCCTAGCACTTTGGGAGGCCAAGAGAGGCAGGCAGATCATTTGAGGTCAGTTCGAGACCAGCCTGGCCAACATGGCAAAACCCCGTCTCTACTGAAAATATAAAAATTAGCCGGGCATGGTGGCATGCGCCTGTAATCCCAGCTACTTGGGGAGGCTGAGGCAAGAGAATTGCTTCAAGGTGGGAGCAGAGGTTGCAGTGGGCCAAGATCACACCACTGCACTCCAGGCCAGAGTGACACTCTGTCTCAAAAAAAAAAAAAAAAGTTCATTGTAGTAATGTGGGTAACAGCCATGTACTGGAAATCCCCCATGCCTGTCACTAGAGGAACCAGGAGATAAATGCTGGGACAGCTACATGCTGAAAGGACGGCGGATGGTATTTCCAGAGCAAGGAAGATGTGTATTGGACCTTCAACATGTCTAACACATGCTGATCAGTGAAAGCAGGTTGCATAGTAGTGTGAATAGAATGTTCCCATTTTTGTAAAAGAAAAATGGGTTTATGCAAATAAAAGGCAATATGGTAGAATATTCACCAAGCTGCCAGGAATCAGGATCCCAGAGGAGTAGGGATAGAGAGCACTCTCACTTTATACACACACACGCCTTTTTAAAATGAGTATATATTTGTCTAACAAGCGGAAAAATACAAATAAAAACAAATCAAACAAATCATGATTAGTAGAGCATTTCTCGTAATTACTTTAAAATGTCTTAGCATAATGAATGATGCATACAGCTATAATTTATCCATTCTTATTTATTTATTGAGTCAGGGTCTCACTCTGTTACCCAGGCTGGAATGCAGTGGCACCATTTCAGCTCACAGCAGCCTCTACCCAGGCTTCAGCGATCCTCCTACCTCAGCCTCCCAAGTAGCTGGGACTACAGGCGTTTGCCACCACGCCCGGCTACATTTTTTCTATCTTTGGTAGAGACGGGGTTTCATCATGTTGGCCAGGCTGGTCCCGAACTCCTGAGCTCAACCAATCCACCCGCCTCAGCCTCCCAAAGTGCTGGGATTACAGGCATGAGCCACCACGCCCGGCCTATTCATCCTTATTCATATTATGTAGGAATCAGAGCTCTCCATAATGTCCACTATTATAAATGAACAGCATAATCAGAGTATTCCCTTGGTCATAACTTCCATTCCAAACTCTTGCTCAGCTCCCAGCCCAGTGTGACACCCGGGGGTAAGAACCAACTACGTGTGTGCTCACAAACTCACCTGGGGTCTCCCGGCTGCTGCAACTGAGTACCAGGGGCCTAAGCAGAGGGAGCAACTGAGAGAAGGAAGAGAAGCCAAGCCCAGGCCCAGCCCCTTCATCGGCCCTTGCCAGGTCACTCTCTCTCAAGAGGTCAGGATTCACTGACTTCCATGTTTCTCTCCAAATCTGAAGTTTACAAAGTAGCTGAGCTGCTCATTAGGGATATGCAAGGCTACTTTCTGCAGCAGAGAACAGAAGTGAAAGGGAGAAGGGATGAGCAAGAAAGTCTCTGGATTTCAGAAGGAAGACGGGCCAAGGGTAAGAGAAACACACGTGAAGGGTCCAGTGAAGAGACTGGGGGGGGGGGCAGCTCTGGCCTCCTCTACTGCCGCTTCCCTCGTTCAATCCATGGCGGTGAGGCTCACACCATTTTCCACTCAGCCTCCTCCGCACAACCTGCATGTCTACCATTTCTTCAGGGGCTGGAGCTGGTTCCACGATGCCTAGCCAAAATCTGAAGGGGGCCTTGGGGCCAGTGACTGCCAATGTGACCAGATTATTATAAAGATGCGGGAAATGTGGCTTTTAAAAAAGTGGGGAAAAGACCCAATTTTCCAAAATGCAAATTTTTCCTTCTACTGCCCCCATCATTTGCACACATTTTTGTCAAGTCCAAACATAATTTGAAGTGAGGTAGGTAGTTTCTCTCTACTCGTGCCGTTGTCCTTGGGATGATGTCAGGGGCTGTGCCCTGAACACACTTGTCTCCCGTGCAGGGGCAGTGCCAGGGCTGGCACCAGTGGCTGGTGGAGCTTCTCAGTTGGCTATTTTCTCAATCTCATCCAAATCATCCGTGTCCAATCTTTCTATCTTCTTATCTGGGGGAAAAATACACAGGTCTCTACCGTGCCCAGGAATGTGCCCCACCCCGGGCCACAGCAATCATTCATTTATCCCCAAAGGCTCCGGGTGCCTGAGCAGGGGGCAGCAGGGCCCCTAGTCACTGACAGCAACAGTCAGAGCCCCACGCCCCGAAGCCCGGTCATGGGAGAGCTGTCCTTGGAGTCCCTGGGTCCTGAAGTCTCCAGGTGTGGCCCTGAGAACTGCCATATGGTCAGAAAGGAGGGGAGTGTGCCAGGGACAGAGCCTCTCTCAGGGCTACAGAAGATCCTACCCCTTCCCCACCCCGCCCCACCTTAGTAAAGGGCGCCAGGCACAGGACCCTCCCTGGGACTCACTAAAATGCTCCTGGATTCTGTTCAGGATGTTCATGCTGTGCTTGCTGTCCACCATGTTCACTGCCAGGCCCCTCTTGCCAAAGCGGCCTGTGCGCCCGATCCGGTGCAGGTAGGTCTCGTTGTCAGGGTTCCCGTCCTTGTCCACAGGAAGATCAAAGTTGATGACAACAGACACTTGTTCAACATCGATGCCTGCGGGAAGGAGAGTTGGAGGCTGAGAGGACTAAGGACAGGAGACAGAAATCACTGTTGTCCACAGGTAGGTCAATGCATACCAACTTTGGATAGAGGGAAAGAATTTGGGACAGACCAACTCTGGGAATTGGGTGCAAGAGAGGGCACATATAGGCAGGCAGCAGAACCCGGAGGAAAAGAAGAGAACTTTGGCAGGTGCCAACAAAATCATGAAATCAATTAGGGAGATTGTGTCTCCGGGAGACACAATGTTCTGGAGATGGGCATCCCTGGAAGAGCAGGCTCCGTTCTCTACCACTCAGATGCCTGTACATTTCCTTCCACCAAGTGAGGACTCCTGGCTTCTGTGAGAGTTCTTTTTCTTTCTTTTTTAATTTTTGAGATGGAGTTTCGCTCTTGTTGCCCAGGCTGGAGTGCAATGGCGTGATCTTGCTCGCCGCAACCTCCATCTCCCAGGTTCAAGCAATTCTCCTGTCTCAGCCTCCCGAGTAGCTGGGATTACAGGTGCACACCACCACGTCTGGCTAATTTTTGTATTTTTAGTAGAGATGGAGTTTCATCATATTGGTCAGGCTGGTCTCAAATTCCTGACCTCAGGTGATTTGCCCACCACGGCCTCCCAAAGTGCTGGGATCATAGGCGTGAGCCACTGCGCCTGGCCTCTTCTTTTTTTTTTTTGGAGACAGATTCTCACTCTGTCACCCAGGATGGAGTGCAATGGCGCAATCTCGGCTCACTGCAACCTCCATCTCCAGGGTTCAAGTAATTCTCCTGCCTTGGGATTGCAGGTGTGAGCCACCATGCCCGGCATGTGTGAGTTCTTATCATCTGAGGGAAATCCAAACAGTCTCTCCTAGAAAGGAATATTGTCACCAGCCACACCGATCTCCCTGAGACCATCCAACTTTCCTGTATACAAGGATTTCTGGCTCTAACTGGGCCTGGGACCCCGAGCCTGGCAGACCAGGTAGGACACGTCCTCTGCTCACCGCGGGCACACACGTTGGTGGTCACCAGAACCTTCTCTTTGCCCTCTCGGAAGCGCTCAATCACCGCAGCCCTCTGCTCCACCATCATCTCCCCACTCAGCAGAGCCACCTGGTGGCCTTCTTTTGAGAGCTCTGCTGCCAGCCAACTAGCTGTTTTACGAGTCTGGAAGAAAAAAAAACAATTGAGAAATGAAAAGTATTTGAGTATATATTCTTTCTTTTCGAGACAGGGTCTTGCTGTCACTCAGGGTGATCTCAAAAGTCCTAGGCTCAAGCCATTATCCTGCCTTGGCTTCCCAAAGTGCTGGGAGTAAAGGTGTGAGGCACCGCACTCGGCTGAAGATATTTTTGATTTGGAAGACTGTTCCTGAAATATAGCAGCTAAAGGCTAAATTTCTTACAATTATAAACCCAATATAGTGCAACAAGAAGTAACAATGTCACCTGGGTTGTAATCTATATTATAAAAATATTTGTACCTGGCTTGACATGGTGGCTCACACCTGTAATCCTAGCACTTTCGGAGGCAGAGGCACGTGGATCGCTTGAACTCAGGAGTTTGAGAGCAGCCTGGGCAACATGACCAAACCCTGTTTCTACAAAAAATTTAGCTAGGCATGGTGGCGTGGGCCTGTAAGTCCCAGCTACTTGCAGGAGCTGAGGCAGGAGAATCGCTTGAACCTGGGAGGCTGAGGCTGGTGAGCCAAGATTGCATCACTGCACTCCAGCCTGGGCGATGGAGCAAGACCCTGTCTCCAAGAAAAAAAAAAAAAAAAAAGAAAATTTATACCACAAATATATTTAACCTGGGGCAAGATATAGTGGCTCACGCCTGTAATCACAGCACTTTGGGAGACCAAGGTGAAGGATCACTTGAGCCGAGGGGTAAAAGACTACCCTGGGGGGCCGGGCGCGGTGGCTCAAGCCTATAATCCCAGCACTTTAGGAGGCCGAGACGGGCGGATCACAAGGTCAGGAGATCAAGGCCATCCTGGCTAACACGGTGAAACCCCATCTCTACTAAAAAATACAAAAAACTAGCTGGGCGAGGTGGCGGGCGCCTGTAGTCCCAGCTACTCTGGAGGCTGAGTCAGGAGAATGGCGTAAACCCGGGAGGCGGAGCTTGCAGTGAG
>NW_012112697.1:5822843-5823717 GCF_000951035.1 Colobus angolensis palliatus
CTTTTTCTTTTTTTTTTTGAGATGGAGTCTTGCTCTGTCACCCAGGCTGGAGTGCAGTGGCGCAATATCAGCTCACCGCAACCTCCGCCTCCCGGGTTCAAGTGATTCCGCTGCCTCAGCCTCCCGAGTAGCTGGGATTACAGACATGCGCCACCACGCCTGGTTAATTTTGTATTTTTAGTAGAGCAGGGTTTCTCCATGTTAGTCAGGCTGATCTCCAACTCCTGACCTCACGTGATCCGCCTGCCTCGGCCTGTCAAAGCGCTGGGATTACAGGCATGAGCCACCACGCTTAGCTGTCTCTTTTATTCTAAGATCATTTTGACATTTTCTTCAGAGATCTTAAATATTTATTTTTTCTATTATCAATGAGAACTATCCTATTTTCTAAGTATTTGCTGTTTGAGACTGGAAAACTGTGTGTGTGAATGTTATGACTAACCATCTTGCTGAACTTTTTTTTTTTTTGAGATGGAGTCTCACTGTGTCGCCAGGCTGGAGTGCAGTGGTGTGATCTCTCCTGACCTCGTGATCCGCCCGCCTCGGCCTCCCAAAGTGCTGGGATTACAGGCATGAGCCACCATGCCCGGCCATCTTGTTGAATTTTTAATTTTTCTTACAAATATGAGTTGATTCTCTTGGGTTACGCAATAATACATCATCCACAAATAAGACATAAAGTTCAGGGGCTCTATGTTTAGGCTATGTATCCCTTGGGATACTACCATTACCCCCACTAAAGGAGAGCCTGTCTCTTACATCTTCAGAAAGCACTTCCTTTCTTCCTATGGCGCCCAGGGGCATCCAGTCCTCCTGGGCCCTGTGTGGAGCTGGCTGAGAGGGAAGGGCCAGGCCTGCCACTGCTGCTGCTACT
>NW_012112697.1:5823767-5828313 GCF_000951035.1 Colobus angolensis palliatus
CACTTCCTTTCTTCCTATGGCGCCCAGGGGCATCCAGTCCTCCTGAGCCCTGTGTGGAGCTGGCTGAGAGGGAAGGGCCAGGCCTGCCACTGCTGCTGCTACTCACATGGCAGAAGATCATGGCTTGAGCAATGGTGATGGCCCCATAGAGGTTACACAAGGCCTGGAACTTCTCGTCTCTGCTGCTGCACAGGACGTAGTACTGCTTGATGGTGTCCAGGGTCTCTTCCTCCCGCTTCAGTTTGATAATGTTTGGGTCTGGGACCACTTTCTGGGCAAACTTCCACACAGAGTCCTCAAAGGTGGCAGAGAAAAGCAGCATCTGGCAGTTCCTGGGCAGCATCCTGCAAGGGAAGGCCCTGGCATGTGGCCCCAGGTGGCCCCGGGAAGCAGCGGAAGCACAGCCTCCCCAGCTGGGAGGGTCTAGATGCCCAGGAAGGCTGAAGGGGGAGGAGGAGCAGCAGGCCTGGGTGGGGGACAGGGGTTGGGGGAGAGTCCCTAGGTCTCCTTTCTCAGCCCAGGCTGGGAGGGACTGTGGTCAGTGCTGACATGGAAATGGCCTGTCAAACAAATGCTGCTGAGAGTACGAGAGCCAAGACCCTGGCAGAGGCCAGAGGAGGCATCTGAAGTGAAGGGAGAAGACACTGCAGACGGGGAGGCTGAGGAGTCCTCTGCCCTCGACATCCCTACCTCTGGATGCGGATGCTCTGATCCTGGTGGCCCTGAGTGGCTATCATGACGTCAGCTTCATCCAGAACAAACACCTTGATTTTCTTGGGATCAATGAACTTGAGCTTGGAGCACCAGTCCAGCACGGTCCCAGGGGTGCCAATGACAATCTGCTCGCTGATCTTCTGGCCTCTTTCCACTGTGGAGACCCAGGTGATTTTCATGGGTATTTCAAAGGCAAAGCCAGCTCTGAAAATCAAAGCCCTGCCCATCCTTCTAGGACTAGGAGAACAAGTTATTTCCAGATTTCAAAACACACGAGTGTTCCCCTCAGTCTTGGTTTCTTCTGCTGTGAAGTGGGCAGAATGATACCTATCTCAGTGCACTGCGGTCAGGATCAAATCCCACACAGCAATCCTTCAATAAGCATCAGTTCCTTTCTTCTTCCTCCTATAATCCAACATCATCCAACTCTTTTTATGTTTGTTTATTTATTTATTTATTTATTTTGAGACAGGGTCTCACTCTGTTACCCAGACTAGAGTGCAGTGACACACTCATGGCTCACTGCAGCATTGACCACACAGGGTCAAGCGATCCTCCTGCCTCAGCCTCCCAAGAGGCTGGGACTACAAGCTGGCACTTCCACGCTGGCTAATTTTTTTTTTTTTTTGAGATGGAGTCTTGCTCTGTTGTCCAGGCTGAAGTGCAGTGGCGTGATCTCGGCTCACTGCAAGCTCTACCTCCCGGGTTCACGCCATTCTCCTGCCTCAGCCTCCCGAGTAGCTGGGACTACAGATGCCTGCCACCACAACCGGCTAATTTTTTGTATTTTTTAGTAGAGACAGGGTTTCACCGTGTTAACCAGGATGGTCTTGATCTCCTGACCTCGTGATCCGCCTGCCTCAGCCTCCCAGCATGCTGGGATTACAGGTGTGAGCCACCACGCCCGGCCGCTTGGCTAATTTTTTTTTTTTTTTTGGTCTATGTTGCCCAGGCTGGTCTCGAACCATGTGCTGAAACAGTCCTCCCACCCTGGCCTCCCAAAGGGCTGGGATAGCAGGTGTGAGCCACTGTACCTGGTTTTGCTTACTTTTAAAGAAAGGGAGCTGACCTCAACCTTCCATCCTCAGTCCTGTTAATCCCTCTTTGGTAAGCAGGTCCCAGAACTCTGGATGCTAAATTCAAAACTCTACCTTCTCAGCGAAGAACTCTAGATATTAAGAACTCTGTGAGCCATGCATGGATTTTTTTTATCAACCAAAAATCTTATTTTAAGACTGAAAAAGACTGTTAACAAATTAGCAGGTATTCAAATAGATTCAAAGAGAGCAACACAGTTAGGCTCCAGGGTTAGACTGAATTAGAAAGTTGAATATGGTCATTGCATCTTCAAAATTCAAACACCCAACCCCCTACCCTGCTCACTGTTCAGGTGTCACCTGCTGTACTCACATTTATTGCCTCGAACAGCATAGGCAAGCTTCAGTTCTGGGTAAAATTTGCCCATCTGCTCAATCACTTTTCCTGTTTGAAGCGCCAGCTCATATGTTGGGGACAGGCATAGACACTGACAGAAAAATCATAAAGGATGAGTTTAGGAGAACCATTTGGTAACAGACCTGAAGGCACCCAGTATGCTGATGTTATTAGCACTTGAATAGCACAGGGAAGCTTGTCGTTCCATCCAGGCCCACCTTTCAGCTATAGATTGAAGCCTGCAGCAGCTAGCCCTGGCTTGGCAGAGGGCTTTGGAAGCCATGGTCTAAGGCTGCTGCTTCCAAGCACATCCTCCCAGGTCAGGGCCTGGTATAGGAACTTGCTCTGCCTGAGCCACAGCCTAAGGCGTCAGAAGCTTCAGACCTCTCGTTAATCCCCACCAGATGGCACTGCGCTCCCCAGGGCAGGCAACCCAGGATACCCAGCCCCCCAAGCCCTCACCTGGGGATATCTCTCTGCTGGCTCCACTCGACTGAGCATGGCTAGGACAAAGGCAGCTGTTTTACCAGTGCCAGACTGAGACTGTGCTATCAGGTTCTGTGGGCTAGATCAAGGAAGAACAGAAATGAAACATATCGGTGAAACTTAGTAACATGTCAACGTTCTTTCTGAATGAAAGGCATATTTCCCCCTGATGCTTCTCTGTATTACCCAGGTTTTCTCCACTGGGCACAAATTACTTTCATACATTTTTTTAATATGCTGTTAAAAAGCTGCTTAAATTGTAAAATAAATGATTATTTTAAATGGGCTTACACCAAGAAATTCTCATTCTAGCCTCTAGCACAGCTAGAGGACTCCAGCTTTGTACCCCAAAGGTCACAGGGAAATGAAGTGTGCAGAGTATCTGTACCCAGACAAGTTCCCATCAATATTTTTGGCTGAGGCGTGATGCATTCCAAAATTTGGCTTCTTCTGTGTGTGCCTTTCCCCAGCTTTATGGACAAGATGCTAAGTCAGGTGGATGTTTTAGAGGAAACTTTTACATTCCACTTTATGGGATCCAGCATTATGGGAATAGGTGGCATGTTTGTCATTTTTTAAAAAGATAAATATGGCTCAGGCCTATAATCCCAGCACTTTGGGAGGCCGAGGCGGGCAGACCACAAGGTCAGCAGTTCAAAACCAGCCTGGCCAACATGGTGAAATCCCATCTCTACTAAAAATACAAAAATTAGCCAGTCATGGTGGCGAGCACCTGTAATCCCAGCTACTCAGGAAGCTGGGCCAGGAGAATCGCTTGAACCTGGGAAGCGGAGGTTGCAGTGAGCCGAGACTGCATTGCTGTACTCTAGCCTGGGCAACAGAGCGAGACTTCATCTCAAAAACAAACAAACAAAAAATACAAAAAGTAGCTGGGTGTGGTGGCGGGCACCTGTAATCCCAGCTACTCAGAAGGCTGAGGCAGGAGAATCACTTGAACCCGGAAGGCAGAGGCTGCAGTGAGCCGAAATTGCACCACTGAACTCCAGCCTGTGTGACAGAGGAGACTCCATTTCAAAAAAGAAAAAAAGATAAATATGCCAGGTGCAGTAACACATGCCTGTAATCCCAACACTTTGGGAGGCTAAGGCTGGAGACTCACTTGAGGCCAGGAGTTTGAGACCAGCCCTGGCAACATGGTGCTACCCTGTCTCTACAAAATTTTTTTTTTTTTTTTTTGAGACAGAGTCTTACTCTGTCGCCCAGGCTGGAGTGCAGTGGTGTAATCTTGGCTCACTGCAACCTCTGCTTCCTGGGTTCAAGCGATCCTCCCACCTCAGCCTCCCTAGCAGCTGGGATTACAGGTGTGCACTGCCACACCCGGCTAATTTTTTTTATTTTTTGTAGACACGGGGTTTCACCAAACTACAAAAAAATTTGTTTAAAGTCAGGAGGTCGAGGCTGCAGTGGGCTATAATTGCACCACTGCACTCTAGCCGAGGAAACGGTGAGACCCTGTCTCAAAAGGAGCTCACACTGGTCAGGGTGGGAGAAAGATGTGGAAGGAGGGGAATTCAGGGGCTTCAACTATCAACTGGACCTGCTTCCTTTCTTGGCAGGATAGGGCTACAGAGCTATTCTTGGTATTGTACTTTACACCTCTGTGTAGGTCTCAAAAATTTCCAAATAATATTTTATTTGTTTTTTAATTCATTGCAACACCATTCACATCAAAATAATATTTTTCAAACCCAATTTTTTTTTTTCTTGAGACGGAGTCTCACTGTTTCCCAGGCTAGAGTGTAGTGGCGCGATCTCGGCTCACTGCAACCTCTGCCCCTGGGGTTCAAGCAATTCTCCTGCCTTAGCCTCCCATGTAGCTGAGACCACAGGCACGTGCCACCATGACAGGCTAATTTTTGTATTTTTAGTTAGTTTTTTTTTTTTTTTTTTT